>NC_043701.1:5146375-5164942 GCF_006229205.1 Suricata suricatta
GCAGTGGCCCGCGCGTGCCGCTCCGGGGCTGGCAGCCCGGCCGCGGTTCGGGAGGGGGGCCCCCCCGAACCCCGGCCGTCCGCCCCGGGGGGCGGCCCTTTTGTCCTTAGCAGCCCGGCCGGGGGCAGAGCCAGGTGTCATGCAGCTGTGATCGTAACGCTGCCGTGCACGGAGAGGTGGCCCCCGAACTACGTCGGTGGCCCGTACCTCAGAATAACGCACACCGGTTCCCTTCCCTGTGTTTCCGAAAACACCCCCATCAGGGTGTGTCTTCGGGTTCACGGGGAAAGTTCTATAGGAAAGCCAGAAGCGGCTTCGGGAATCGGTTTTGAGTTCCGGCGACCCTGTCACTCCGTCATTTCTGTCGCCTCTTCTGTCCCTCCCTGTTTTCCTCTGACTCACCTGGGTCTGGCAGAGAAGCTGGGAAAACGTGAAGGGGGTGCGTGTGTTCTCCGGCCGAACTGGCATTTAACACGGGATACGAAGAGCTTTCACCTGGATTTTATTTTGAAACTGTTAAAACGCAAAGGGCGGAAAGCGTGTTCTCTGCCAAAATTAGTACTGAAGATGAGCTCAGAGTCGGAAAAGAACTTGGAAGGAGATGCTTGACAGTTTGAGGAATTGAATTTAAAAGAAGTCCACGCGCTCTCCTGTGTGCTTGCGTTATTTATTCAGTGACTTCTCTTTTCCGCAAGAGGATTGATAGACTGAAGCTCCCAGAACAAAGAATGTGCCATGTGGATGGTGTGCCGTGTGCCAACTTTACTTTAATACTTTGGTCATTTACAGCCAGGCGATTGCTTAAATAAGCACGTACGGCCGATATGAGAATGTGAACCAGATCGTATTGGGCGGGTACCTACATTCATTTTCTGTTTTAGATTCCCTGCAGCATTCCACAAGCATGTTACTAGAAGGTAATGCATGCGTAGTAATTATCATTAGAAGTCTGCATCCATATTTATTATTAATGAGCAGTTACGTGATACGTTTCAGAATCTTCCTGGGGCTTAATATGTATTTTCTGCTACTGAAAAATGATCCAGTATCTTAAATCGAATCCACCTCCTTACTCATCAGTTCCGTGTCCCAGGGTCAAACTTTGACCACTGCCTACAGAACAATAAATATGGTGTGCACCTCCCTTTCCGTTAAGATTTCGAGTGTCTAAATTGTAGGGGTTTTCTTTGCCCCTGATAGCAGTAAAGCGAGGGTCTGTTGCATTTCAGCTTTCTGCAGATTCACGTGTGGGCCAGAGGAAAGTGGAGAGCAGGTGCATTAGAGACGCCGCAGTTAGGGTTAAGGACCTAGACCCAGCTTCACATCTCAGCGCCATTTCTTGCTCAGCGCTGTGACTTAGGACAAGTTTCTGAGGTTCTGTGCTGCGCTTTCCCTGTTTGTCACATGGAGCTCATAGCAGGGTGTTTTGAGGGTTAAATGAGATAATTTGTGTAGTGGTATTTAGTACAGGATAAACCCATAGTAAGTACTGTGGAAATGTTAACTATTTTTTTTTTAATGCCAGTAACCGTTAAACTGAATTCTTGGACTTTTTAAGGCTTTTATTGGTGAGTCTTAACATGGAGACTGTTCTCAGCCTGGGTTTGATGCGGGGGGAGTTCTTGAGATTTATTGATTTAATTATGTTGGGTTTCTTGAGGCGGATCTACAGGCCCTGTTCCTTTTGCATTGTTTCTGCCAGCAGAATGAATACGGAGTATTAAACCTAGGCACTAAGAAATGGGATTTCCTGTTTTCGCCCATCTATTTTTATCTATATTGCTGTCATTACTTTAAAGCATGCCGAATCCCACAAATAACCCTGTCAAACTTTTCCAGGTTTTTAAGAAGGCAGAATGTTAAGCACTTGCTTGGAAGCCCTTAGCAGAGCTGGAAGAAGAAATCGTGTTGGCGTCGTTGTCTAAAATGCTGCTTTGTTTCTTTGGAACTTGCTATTGCTTATTCATCCATAGTATGGAAAAACTGAGTATCAAGCAGAGTCTTACATGTATTTGCGGGCGTGGGGAAGGTCCTCCGGTTTGGGCCAGCACACCCTTAAATATCCTGTGAACTAGGTGTTCGCAGCCTCCCTCGTCCATAGCTGTTGAATCGATCCCCATTTAATCTTTAAACTTCTTTCTTGGGGCACCTGGGTGACTCGCCGAATAAGCGTCCATCCCACCCTTGATTTCAGCTCAGGTCATGATCTCATGGTGCGTGAGTTTGAGCCCCCCCGTTGGGCTCTGCACAGACAGTGCGGAGCCTCCTTGGGATTCTCGGTCTCTCTCTCTCTCTCCCTCTCTGCGCCCTCCCCCCCCCACTGGCACAGCCAATCTCTCTCAAAACAAATAAAGTTAAAAATTTTGAACTTCCTTCTTAACCATTAATGTCGTTTCTGCCTTGCTCTCTGGGTGTGTTACTTAGACGGAGGTGCGTTCCGTATACACAGAAACACAGGATGACTCATATTTTTCTCACCAAGTCCTTTTCTATTTCCTAATAAACTATAACCAACACTGCATTGGCTAGCAGTGATTGGGGGGACACTGGTGAAGTTTAATCTCTTAAAATGTCATTTGCTTCTGGGAAGGAAGAAGAAGCCATCCGGTGACCTGCAGTACCCGGGCGGGGGGCCAGGGTCATCTTTTGCCTGGATTCCGACCCCAGCGGCCTGCCCACTCTCTGCTGCCTGCCCTTCTTACCGTTAAATCCTGACAGAGGGGCTGCTCCTTTCCGGGAAGATCTTCGCCGCTGCCTTCCGTCTATATATAGGATGAGTGCGTGCCTCTCTTCATCTGCAGCCTCGCCGCCTCCTCCCCGCCGCACACGCCAGGGATTGGAGAGCTGTCTGGGCCGGGAATCACCCCAGATCTTAAGGGGGACATTCATTCTGCGGGTCGGGGTGGGACTTGAGGGGCTGCATTCCTGCCTGGCGTCCAGGGGCTGCTGCTGCTTCCTAGACCCCTCTGAGTAGCAAGGCTCTGGAACAGATATGGGCAAACTTTTTCTGGAAAGGGCCAGATGGTCCCTGTCTCCATCTCTACCACTACGACTCAGCGGCTGAAGCCCTAACAGCCCAACAGGCTGTGCCCCAGGGAGACTTCATTTAAAAAAAAAAAAAAAACAGGCCGGATTTGGCTCCCAGTGTGCCCCCCTCGTGGTCTCTTGGCCTCCCAGTGTTCCATCACCGTGACCGCAAGGCCTTCTCTTCCTCCCTGTCTGGCCTCCCAGCCCGTCGGCTCTACCCAGATCTTGCTTCCACTTCGAGGCCGTCCCCTAAATCCCTTCTGGGGCTCCCTTCGCAGCCCATCTTGCTGTTCCCCGTGCCCGATGTGGCTGGCACACAGTAGGTGTTCAGCAGCGTCGGAATCTTAGTAGGCATCTCAGTGAATGTCACTCCACAGGAGTGTTGGGAGGACCGGGCGGCTCTGAGCAGGCAGGGGGGTGAGGACACTGCCCCCGTAGCAATCGATTTACGTGTTTGCTTTTCACGTTTTCTATTCATGGGTCAGTCACGTTCATGTCTGTTTTCATCAGCATGAACTGTCTTGAACGCAGTTCATGGCAGGACCAAGCACAAGCACTTAGTAGGGACCTAAACACAGCCCGCGGATGCTTTCTGGGGTAGATCAGTACCCGAAATTCAGTCGCGATCCGTCAGTCTATACTTCGGACGCTGCTGTGAGAATCGGACAGCCCCTTGGGGTTTCTCTGTTCTCTCCTGGCTCCCCTCCTGTCCCTTCCGCTGTCACAGACTCTCCCGGTATTTCAGGGTCTCGGTATTTCAGGATCTTGGTGACTTGTTGTCACACCCTCTTATCACTTGGCTGGCTCTCCAGCTGGCTTCTCCCCTCTGCCCTCACCATCTGCCCCTCCCTGACCCCAGACCATCCCTGCTGGCCGTCTTCACCCCCACAGCCTCCTCCAAACTGTTATCTTTTCAGAACTCCCCTCCAACTCGTTTTTCCTGCAAGGCTGGCCAACCTCATCTACACTGATCAAAAATATGTAAGAAAAAAAGGGGTCACTTTTTTGTTTTTAGGACGGAAGGCATCATGTGTCCGTCAGGAATCTCAGAACCAGGCCCGTTTGAGTGAAGCAGCTGGAGCCTGAGCGCATCGCTCGCTTGGGGCTTTGCAGCTTGTTTCGTTTTGTTTCGTTGTGTGTTTTCTGCATAAAACCGGGCCTGCACTTGGTGAACCTGAACTTCTCCTAATTCAAAAATGCCGCCTGAAGCAACTAGCAGCCGCTCTATAAACTAACTGAACCAAAGCTTGGCGCTCACTCAAACTCATTCATTCTTTTTTGTTTTTCAAGTTTTCATTTATCTTTGAGAGACAGAAAGCAAGCAGGGAAGGGCAGAGAGAGGAGGAGACACAGGATCTGAAGCAGGCTCCAGGCTCCGAGCTGTCAGCACAGAGCCTGAACCGGGACTCAAACCCATGAACCGTCAGATCATGACCTGAGCCGAAGTCGGACACTTAACCGACTGGGCCACCCAGGCGCCCCTCAAATTCATTATTTCTTAACTGGGGGAGCAAAGTGAGCAAAGATTGGTTCTTGTCAGGGGCCAAAAGTCTTAGATATCACAGCGGTTCGTGGCTCTCCAAAGGGCCACATTACCTGAGTGGATATACAGTATTTCTGTGTATTAGAGTTTCATGGGAGGAGGGGGATATGAAAAGTTTCAGAGGGGGTTGGGCAGTGAAAAGTTGGAGAAACACTGCTCTGACTTCAGGGGAATTGTCTTTCTGTGTTTTGGGGTGACCTGTCAGAGCACCCCCTCATCACCGGCAGTGGGGCTCAGCCAAGTCAGATGTTGGCTTGAATGTGAACAGTGCTGCCCCCTGGCGGTGGAGAGGTCCTGTGACAGGTTTGTAGACACCCCCTCCCACCTCTGCTCCGTAATGATTAGGAGATTGTTCTAGATTATTGGAAGGCTCTGATAATCTATCATCCAAAGTCTGTGCTTCCCTACTGTTTGCATACTCTTATTAGACGAAGAGATTTTCTCTTAATTATAAAAGTAGTTACAATTTTATGAAATATTTACAATCGATGTTTTTTTCCTTGGGGCACCTGGGCGGCTCGGTCCGTTGAGCGTCCAACTCTCTTGGTCTCGGCTCAGGTCGTGATCTCACGGTTTGTGAGTTTGAGCCCCAAGTCGGGCTCTGTGCTGACAGCCTGGAGCCCACTGGGATTCTGTCTCTCCCTCTCTCTCTGCCCCTCCCCTGTAATTGGGCTCACATGAATGTTTGCTCACGCTCCCTCAAAATAAATAAACTTAAAAATTTTTTTTCTTCCTTAGCTGACCCCATATTTAAAATCTCACCATATTTAATAAGTTTTAGGTATACGTTGTAATGTCTCCGAAGTCAGGCTCTGGCTTCACATCTGATGGTATCTTAGACTGGATGAGATAGAACGCTGTCTTGTGGCCGGGGGAGGTGTCAGCACCGGAAGTGGAGAGATCCCGACAATCTGAGATGGAGAGGGGAGAGCACAGCGGACGTGGGGTATTCGAAACTGGGATCTGATGGCGGGGCCTCACAAGCAACTTCCGGAAAGTCCCTAGGACTCGAGGCAGCAGTCTGGGCCTCTCCATGAATGACTGGTCTCCATGACCTTCCATCTCAAGACCGACTTTGTCTGTCCTCAGTGGCACTCAGCTCCAACCCCACCAGTCAGGCCGCAGTCCAGACCCATGATTCAAACAGTGGCCCAGATGATCCAATCTGCAGCTCTGCCTGGGCTGCAGAGTCCCTGAAAGATGTTATACCGGGATCCCTGCGACTTTTTAAGTTTACTTATTTATTCTGAAAGAGAGAGAGAGAGAGAGAGAGAGCGCGCGCGCGAGCGCACTGTCAGCATGGAGCCCGACGTGGGGCTCAAACTCACGGACCGGACCGTGCGATCATGACCTGAGCTGAAATCAGGAGTCGGGTGCTTAACCAACTGAGCCACCCAGAGGCCCCTCGCCTGCGGGTTTTAAAGTGCAAAAACTCGATATTACAGAGCACTTGGAGTTGAGTCGAAAGAAGTGAGAAGATTGTGCGTTATCGGTATTCGTAGTTCTCCTCGCCGGCACGGATGGAGTGCGCTGAGCTCCGTCCTAAGTGTCCACGTTTATCTGATCCTCAAAACAGCCTTGAGAGGTCAATTTTTTGTCATCCCTATTTTATTTTACTTTATATTTTATTTTGTATATTATATTTATTTTATTTTATAGTTTATTATCAAGTGCTCTTCCCCACGAGTGTCCTCCTCCATGCCCATCACCTTCTTCCCCTTTCCCCCTCCCCCTTCAGCCCTCAGTCTGTTCTCAGTATTCAAGAGTCTCTCATGATTTGCCTCCCTCCCTCTCCCTCTTTTTCCCCCTTCCCCTCCCCATGGTCCTCTGTTAGGTTTGTCGTGTTAGACCTATGAGTGAAAACACGTTGTCATCCCTGTTTTATAGAGGAAGAAATCCAGAAAGTAGGAGGCTAAATCATTGCCACAGGGACCCACGTGGGAAGCTGGCGCACCAGTTTTCAAATGCAGCCCTGTGCTCTGAGCCTGGGTGCTTTTTTCTTTTTAATGTTTTATTTAATTTTAAGAGAGAAAGAGACCGCATGAGCAGGGAAGGGGCAGAGAGAGAGGGAGACACAGAATCTGAAGCAGGCTCCAGGCTCTGAGCTGTCAGCACACAGCCCGACGTGGGGCTTGAACCCACGAACTGAGCCCGGGTGCTTAACCAGTGCAGAATTCTCTTACTCAGAAACCCTCTACGTTTTCCCACCTCCAGCACATTCCGCCTGAGTCACAAGACCGTTGCCAGGGGCTATGAACTGCAGGGGCCACCCATCGGGCCCTTTCTCACCTTGAACTTTAGTCACCATCCACAAAGGTGGCCTCGGCTCAGACGTACCAACAGCCCCCTCGTGGCCACCTCGCCTCTGGCTCTTGGTCTCTCCTCCGTGAGCCTGACTCTCCTCTCCTGAGTGTGGGATGTTGAACTTGCTCCTGGCCCTGCCCAGTGCCTACCCGCCTTCTTGTCCCCAGCCTTGCTCTCTGTCATCACATCACTTACCTCGGGGCCTGATGCCCAGTGTTTTAATCCCATGTGCTTAGGGGCGCCTGGGTGGCTCAGTCGGTGAAGGGTCCGACTCCTGATTGCGGCTCAGGTCGTGATCTCAGGGTTGTGAGATCGAGCCCCACATCGGGCTCAATGCTCTGCTCCGAGTGTGAATCCTGCTTAAGAGCCTCTGTCTCTGCCCCACAGCCCATGCTCTTTCTCAAAAGAAAGTCTTTTTAAAAAATTAAAAACTAAAAATGTCATCCCATGCGTTTCATTGGCACGGTGCTTAATCCCCGATGATGGGCAGACACCTCAGCCACGTCTGTCCTGAGTTCACGGTTGCCTGCTGGGCGCCTCTGCCCACTTCGCCCCCTGGCCTCCGGCGCCCCCTCCTCCCTGGCCGCCAGATTCAGTACCTGGCATCCGTCCGCCCAGTTGCCGTTTTAACGGGAGCGATGCCATAGCTGGCTCCCCCGCATCCTGGTGACGGAGCCCTCCGACCGTTGCCAGTGCCTGTCACTTGTGCCGTCCCTCGGGGCCGGGCTGTCCGTGTCGCTGCTGAGCTGGTAAGCAGCCGGCTCTCTCCCAGCATCTGCTCCCCCTCCAGTCAAGTTCAGCTGCACGAGGCCCGTCCATCCCGAGCTCGAAAGCCCTCAGCGATGCCCCTTTGCCCGCAGGCTGGAGCCCAGGTTTCCTGCCCCGCTCTCCGCCACCCCTGGTGCCCACCCCCTCCTGCCCCTCCTTGCGTGTCTGTGCTCTGCGCCCCCTGGACCCGTCCCGGCCGCCCTGCCTCGACCTCCCGGGCCGCGCCCCCTCCCTGGGCTCCCATCTGCTCGTTTCCTTCGAGTCTCAGCCCACACGTCACTTCCCTGGAGAAGCCTTTCCGAAAGCCCCAGACAGGACTTCACGTGCCCTCTCTCAATGTCCCAGGGTGGATACGGGCTCTAAAGGAGAAACGCATTTACTCGTGTTCGTCACTGGTGAGCCCTGTGAGGCTGGGCCCTGGAAATGTCACATTTGCCGTGTTTCAAAGATGCTGCAGTGAAGACGACTTCGTTTCCAGTCAGTGTGTGTTCCACACGGGAGGAGCTTCGAGCACTACGGTGGCACAATAGCTACATGTTCCAGAAAATGTTCTTTCTAGAACGCTTTAGGGTTCTAGAGAAATAAGGTGTTCCTGGGAAAGGCACTCCATGGAAATCCACCTGCCAAGTTGCCGCACACCAATCACAGAGTAGTGACAGGTGGGGGCGTGCGGGGACGCGGAGGACCCGTCACAGAACCTGGCCCCCCAGGAAGACGTCTCTCGGATCCGGATCCCTGCTCTGTGGCTGCAGCCGCACTGGCGCTGACGTCAGGGGAAAGAAGCCTCGCTCACCTCTGATGGGAAATGGGGAGGCAGCTCCGAGGAGGAGACGACTAATTTGGGGACCTTTGGGTGGACGTTTTGTCACTCCTTCATCTGTTCAGCTTGCTGCCGCTCCCCCGCTCTGAGCTGTTTCCTGTGAATCAGCATTTATGGGACCAGCTGATTCCCCGTCAGACGCTGGTCATTTGGAACTAACAGCAAGCCGCGGCCGGTCGTGTCTTACGGACTGCACGTGCCGTGAGCACCTCCTCAGGGATGCGCACATCTGCATCCTGAGCGCCGACTGACCCCGTGTTGGCTGTCCCCTGCCCTGCGCACCTCCCCAGCTTTGGAGCGCGTGCGAGCCCTGCCCCCCCCCCCCCGAGTTGCATATGTGGTCTGTGTCCTAGTCCCGAGGGCACGGGTCAGAGCCAGCTTGGAGTCCCGTCCCCAGCACCTGCTGGCTGCGAGACATCAGGCCAGTTACTCCCAGCTTCCGTTTCTTCGTCTGTAACTGGGACAGACTAGCAGCCTTCAGCTAATAGGATTATATGTGGATTAGGTAACAGGAACGTAGCATTTGCTGCCCCGCCTGCTGGGCAGGACAGTCCCCCCACAGGTACAGCCAAGGTGGCAGCCCCGGGAGGGCCCAAGAGGCAGCGGGAACGGAGAGGTCGAGGTCACCGTGGTGCGTCGTCCGGGGGTGACAGTTTACGCAGCCACAGTTCTAGCCCGTCGGCAGCATTTGGGGCTGGGTAGTGGACCGTCCCCGTACCTCAGAGCCACCCTGCAGGAGGACAGCGTTATCCCCACTGGACGAGTGAAGAAATGCCAGCGCTTGCCCAAGGGCCACCCAAGGTGGCGGCAGTCCTCGCCTGGGTTTGGGCTAGCTCGGCCCTGTTCCAGCTTCCATGCCCAGCCCGCCGGGCCCGCGGTCCCTGTGGGAGACGGCCCGCCTGAGGGGAGCCCCAACGCCCAGGGCCCATCAAAGGGGCTTCTGTTGGCATCCCCCTCTGCAGACTTTGTGCGGCGGTGGGGGAGGCGGAGGCCCCGACAGGAGGACCCACTGGACCGCTGGGTCCCCCAGGCGTGTGCACATCCGTGGACAAACGTGTGAGCTGCAGCAGAGGGGGCCTGAACCGCAGACTGCAGGGCGCTCTGGGCCTCGGCTCACCTCCCCGAGCTGGGCGCCCTACCTGGGACCCGGCGTGACTGGTCGGGCACCCTTGTCCATCTCGTTTCCCTTGTGAAGTCTTGCTGAAGTAACAGCAGTCGATGAAGTCGAGTACAAAGACACAGTCTTGCTCAATCAAACCGGAAGCTCAGTTCTTGGAAAAGAGCAAAGAAGTGGGTAAACCTTTGTCAGATCTGTTCAAGAATGTAAAGAAAGAGAGGGAGAAAGAGAGAGAGAGAGAGAGATGGAGAGAAAGAGAGAGTGTGCATGCACATGAGCAGGGAAGGGGGAGAGAAAGAGGGAGAGAGAGAACCCAAGCAGGCTGCAGGCTGTCAGCACAGAGCCCAGTGTGGGACTCATACTCACAAACCATGAGATCATGACCTGAGCTGAGATCAAGAGTCAGACACTTAAAGGACAGAGCCACCCAGGCGCCCCAAGGCTGAGGACTTTTATTTAAAAAAACAAAAAACAGCTATAGTATATATATATATATATACTATATATAGTTCAGCTATATATATATATATAGTTCATCTATTTAAAGTGTACAATCTAACAAAAAAAATTTTTTTTAATGTTTGTTTATTTTTGAGAGACAGAGACAGTGCAAGCAGGAGAGGGTCAGAGAGAGAGGGAGATACAGAATCCAAAGACAGGCTCCAGCCTCTGAGCTGTCGGCACAGAGTCCAGTGCAGGGCTCGAACCCGTGAACCATGAGTTCTCTCTTTCTCTCTCTTTCTCTCCTTCTCTCTCTCTCTCTCTTTCTCTCTTTGTCTCTCCTCTCAAAATAAACTTGAGGCACCCAGGTGGCTCAGTCACTTAAGCGTCTGGCTCTTGGTTTTGGCTCAGGTCATGATCTCACGGTTCATGGGTTCGAGCCCCACGAGGGGTGGCACACTGGCCGCGCAGAGCCTGCTTGGGGTTCTGTCTCCCTCCCTCTGCCCCTCCCCCACTCACGCTGTCTCCGTGTCTCTCAAAATAAATACATAAACTTTAAATAAATAAACTTTTTAAAAAAAGTCCCACGCCTTCCCCCACCCTGCAGAGAGGGCCCAGTATTCAGCCTGTCAGCAGGTGCAATCTGCAAAACCTTCAAGGAACGATTACTGCGGAAGTTACTTGCATTATTTTAGGGCCTCGAAAAAGGTGGCAGCTTCCAAGCTCGCCCCATGAGGCCAGCTTTATCTCGACATCTAAACCAGCTGATGGCACGCAGAGAGGAAAACAGATGATTTCCCTGGCCTTGACCTCCTGCAGAAGTGTCAGCAGAAGGAGCCGCGGGCGCTGCGTTGGGATGTCCTGGAAACACAAGGAGACTGCCGCCTGTTAGCAAATCACCGAGGAGTTAACTTCAGCAGGTTAGAGGCGCGGAGCCTCCGGTCACCGCAGTAGATACTGAAATAGCGGTTGATACGTGTGTTTCTTTAACAAAATTCTTACTAAGCGAGAGAGAAGGAGACGCCTTTAAGTTGCCGGAAACACACCTGCGAAGCCTCTGGGCATCAGTGAGGGGATTCCTGGTGTTTTCTCCGTCTCGGGTCCCCCCCCCCCCCCCGTCAGCGCCTGGGACTCGGTCCCCCGTGAGCCCGCCTCGCCCTCCCCCTGCTGCAGCTTAACGACCTGCCTGAGCCCCAAGGACGGTGGGATGTCGGAGCAGGCGGGCGCTTCAGCCGTGTGGTTCCCAAAACTAAACAGGAAGCCGTTTTTGACAATGGTGGGGAGTCCCATAGGATTTCAAGGTCGTGGCTTTGTGACGTCTCTCGGGCAGCCAGTGTTGAACTTGCTGGGGAGGCCATGTGCCTTTAGCTGCCCACGCTTTCTACCAAGTCTTTGACCGCCCTTCCCTGGAAGAGCTGACGCGGCCCCCCCACGGCGGGCTCGCACCGCCGGCAGGCACGAAGCCGGGTGCAAAGAGCAGGGAAAGAGAAATCTAATGCACTTCATTTATTTTACTACCTCATAACAAAACCAAGAGTCTAGTTCTTGTAAAGACCAATAACATGGGTCAACCTCACGCCTGTAAAATTATACTTAAGCTTTGACTTTGTTGATATTTGTGTTTCTGAGCACGTTAGGGAAACTGACATGCCCCTGGTCTTTCCCGTGTACTTCCACTGCCTCGTTCCCCATGTTTGCTTATTTCTTGCTCAGCTACTTTAAATGGTTCTCTAAGAAATAAGATACCATGCATATTGGTAAACTTGTGTTTCAAAATGTAGAAAAAAGGATAAAAGATGAATTTTTTAAACTAACATATTGGGGTGCCTGGATGGCTCAGTGGGTTAAGCGTCAGGCTTAAGGACGGGCCAGTCTCATGGTTTATGAGTTCGAGCCCCACGTCAGGCTTTGGGCTGACAGCTCAGAGCCTGGAACCTGTTTTGGATTCTGTGTCTCCCTCTCTGCTCCTCCCCTACTAACAGTCTATCTCTCTCTCTCAAAAATAAATATTGAAAAAACTTTTAGGAACACTTGGGTGCCTCAGTTGGTTAAACATCCAACTTTGGCTTAGGTCACGATTTCACAGCTTGTGGGTTTGAGCCCTGCATCCTGCTCTGTGCTGACAGCTCAGAGTCTGGAGGCCCGCTTTGGATTCTGTGTCTCCCTCTCTCCCTGTCTGCCCCTCTCCCTCCCTCCCTCCCCCCCCTCAAAAGTAAACATTGAAATTTTAAAAAAATTTTTAAATAAGAAAATGAAAAATACCAAAAAAGCGATATATTGGGGCACCTGGGTGGCTGTCAGTTGAGTGTCCACGTTCAGCTCAGGTCATGATCTCACAGCTCATGAGTTCGAGTCCCATGTCAGGCTTTGTGCTGACAGTGCAGAGCTTGGTTCAGATTCTTGGTCTCTCTCTCTCTCTCTCTCTCTCTCTCTCTCTCTCTCTCTCAAAAATAAACAAACATTTAAAAAATTAGAAGAAAAAGTAACGTTGATCTTTTGTGGAATTAGAATGAAAGCTCTGTATGCTAAGTTAAAATCGTGGAGATTGGAAATAAGGAGTTGGGGCCTTTTGTTCAGGATGTTTTTCAGCGAAGTTTGGGGTGATGTGTGGTTTTTGTTTCAAAATGCCATCGTCCGTGCGCACTTAGCTCTTTGAGACACAGTTTGGGTCTCTTACTGTGACCGGTGATGTTGCCAGAGGGCGGTGCTCATTCGTGGCCGACGAAGGAGGCGGGGTGTGGCCCTGCGTCAAGTGTGCGTGTCACCAGCCATGGCCAAGCCGGGCCTCTTCTCCGTGTAAGCTGGATAGCCTGCCCCCCGGGGACAGGCCGCCATCCCTTGGAGGGTCCCTGCCCTTCTGTCCCGTAGGCCCCCAGCCCCTGCGGCTCCGTGAGGTCCACCCTGGGACTGGCTGGCGGTTTCGTTTGCCAGGAGCATGCCGGCGGCTGGTTCAGCCAGGACCGCACACCGAGGGAGCAGTGGCGTCTCCTGTCCAGGCCGTCACTGTGACCCCTGACTTGCTGTCTGAAGAGTCCGCATGGTCGGCGGGCACATGGGCCCAGAGCTGGCAGAGGCGTCCTGCCTCAGCACGGTTGGGGGGCCGCTGTGTCTATGGAACCAGCCTCCGCTCCTTCCTCCCCCATCCCCGCTCCTGTGCCATCTGCGAACCACTCCCAGCCAGCCTTCCAGCACCTTCCACCTGCCCTTCATCATGCTCTCCTTCGGTGGGAGTCTCGCCTCGTTTAGACTGACGATCAGTGACGGCCCTCTTCCTTTCCCCCAGCTAAGGCTGGAGATGCCAAAGCAACACCCCATCTTAGAGTTCAGTTTTTACAGATGCTTTCTAAATTAAAATTCTATGTAAATTGGCTTTATAAAAAGTAATTTATGACTCTAGAGATGATCTCCGAAATGTGAGTGTCTCAAATTATTTTGCTGAATTTTCAGGTTTTTAAAATCTGTATATAATAATGTGGACATTTTAATGTCCTCTGCAGTTTTACTCACTTCAGCTACATTTTTTTGTCTAGTGGAATTAGAAAAGTTTCCATATAAACTACGATTGCAAACACTTTTCAAGCTTTAGATGAATGCTGTTACTCTTTAAAAAGAATTATATGGGGCACCTGGGTGACTCTGTCGGTTGAGCATCCGACTTCGGCTCAGGTCATGATCTCAGGTTCATGGGCTCGAGCCCCGCATTGAACTCTGTGCTGACAGCAAGCTCAGAGCCTGGAGCCTGCTTCAGATTGTGTGTCTCCCTCTCTCTCTGACCCTCCCCTGCTCGTGCTGCCTCTCTCTCTCTCTCAAAAATAAATAAAAAACAGAAAAAATTAAAAGAATCACATGGGACACTTCCATAGATGCGTAATTTCTGTGACAGAAACGTGCCTTTTCAACCCTTCGGTCTTATAAAGGTGTTTAAATAAATTTCTTTACTGCTAAATCTAGATTCACCAGTATTCTCTTACACTTTTCTTTACTGATAAATCTAGATTTCACGAGTATTCTTTTATACTTGGGTGCTTTGGGGGTGCCTGGGCGGCTCGGTCAGTTAAGCGTCCGACTTCGGCTCAGGTCATGGTCTTGTGGTCTGTGGGTTCGAGCCCCGCGTCGGGCTCTGTGCTGACCCCTCCTGGGAACTTGCTGGGGGCCCGTCTGGTGCCTTAGAAAGCTAGAGTCTAAACTAACTTCAGCACAAGGTGTACGGCACTCCAGAAGTGTGCATTCCTCACAGATCACAAATGGGAATGTCAAAACGAGTCATTACTTCCGACTCGAGGGCTTCTCGGAAGGTGTTCCGGGTCCTTGAACTGAGCTTTGGGGCTGCGTTAGTTTCCCGAGGCCCCGGCACAAACAGCAGCTTAGAGCAGAAGAACTGTATTCGAGGTGATCATTATTCCTCTCAGCTGCTAGGCGCCCCCCGGTCCCCCCCTCCTCGGTCCCTGGTGGCCCTCGGCTCGTGGCTGCATCACTCAGCATCTGCCTCGTCCTCCGTGGCCGCCTCTGTCTGTGTCTGTTCTCTGTATTTTGTAGATGTTGGTGGTTGGGTTTAGGGCCCGGCCCCATCCAGGCCGGTCTCCTCTCCGGATCCTTACAGTAATTTCACCTGCAGAGACCCTTCCTCCGGGCATGAAGCCTCATTCTGATGCTCCACGTGGGCACAGATTTCAGGGAGCAGCTATTCCGCTACCGAAAGGCAGGTGGGATTTCCGTAGGGCATAACTGGATGGCACGCACAGAGCAGGCAGGGACCCGAGGGGCACAACCCCAGGTCAGACTTCCCCAGATGTCACAAAACCCTTTGGAAGGGAAGTGTCCGTGCCACCTGAGAGTGGACGGTCCCCGGGGGGTGTGGGCGGAGAGGAGGCCAGGGGGACAGACGGGGTCTCAGGGGTTCCCTTCAGCAGCGGTGGGGTAGCGCGTCCTGGAGGAGGGGTCCTTTCTGACCCAGTAGCTCAAGCGCCAGTGTGACACTCCGTGATTCGACTCCCATGCAGGGGCGGCCTGGACGGCAGGAGCAGGGGTGAGGGACGACGCACCAATGGCATCGCTCGCCTGCGGGCAGTGCGAGTTTGAACGCCTTGCATTCTCGCAAATTCTAATCACGCATTCCAGGCGCCTGTTCTTGTTGAGTGGTTCTGGGGTTTTGGTTTTCTTTTTAGTTTAACACATTCCACATTCTTCTTACTGTCTATTTCATTGCATCTCTTTCTTCAGTTGCGATTTGAGACTTCAAAATAGTGTAATTAGTACAGGTGGTGCCGCCGATCGTCAGAAAGTGAGTGGAGGGAGACTGTGACATTTTATAATAGTCACTTTGTTTTCCTAAGGTAAAATACGAATACTTCTGTTACTGATGTTGTTTTATCGCAACAGTAATAATCTAGCCTCATTATAGACCCGAACAGATTCTGTCATAACATGTTTTACGTATTTAACACTTGCTTCCTTTGGCCGAGCTGCTTCTGTGAGAAAAAAAATGTTTGGCCGCCTGGGCGGCTCTCAGCCAGTTGAGTGTCCGACTCTTGATCTCGGCTCAGGTCATGATCTTACAGTTTGTGAGTTCAGGCCCCATGTTGGGCTCTGTGCTGACGGCCTGGAGTCTGCTTGGGATTCCTCCTCTCTCTCTCAAAATAAATAAATTTAATAAAAAATAAATAACAATTTTTTAAATGTCGTAGGTCCTCCTCAAAACCCGTGCTCCCAGTCGAATTGTGAGGAGCACGTCGGACATGCCAGTCAAGGGCTTCCCCCCAGGCGCCTCCCGGGTCCCCCAAGACCATCCAGAGGAGGAAGGTCCGGGACACCGCCTCTGCAGGAGGCGCCTGAGGAGCCAGGGCTGAGTGTCCCGAGCTGTCCTGAGGACCAAGCCCTGGGTCCTACCGCGTACTGCACGGGCTTCCGGTGACAGTTTGTGCGTTGTGATCTCACCAACTCGTGGATGGTCCCGGAAGCACCCTGCTGATGAAAGATGCTGGTGACAGGGAAACGCGTCTCTCCCATCGTGGAGGCCGTGGAGCCCCTGTCACACACCCTCCGCTGGCCAAGGACACGCACACGGAGACCTCGGTGAGCCCAGCTCCCCACAAGTTCCCAGCTGACCTGGAAGCCGGGCGTGTGAGCAGGGAAGGCCCGGTGCCACCTGCGGGAGGTCAGAGCCGGGCCAGAAGGCTGTCTGGACTTGGAGGGTGCGCCCCAGCCTCGCACGGATCCACCAGCGGGGGTGGGTGCCCGCCGCCTTCCTGACCCTTCCTCATGCGGTACAGGCTCCTAAGTCAGAGCACGAAGTGAAGGCTGTGAATCCCTACTGATACACACAGGTGGACGGAAAGTTCCATCCAGAAGAATTCTAAGTAGTTTATGTAGACGGCCTCCCCTCAAGGAGGTGGCTCGTAACTCCTGACCCTCTGAGTACGGACTGCGCATCCAGACTCCCTGGAAAAGGCTGCCGTGTGGACGGAGGAGAGAGTGACTGCCGTAGAGAAACCCGACCGGCGCTGCCTGAGCCCGGGGGGACGTCACGCCGTCGCTGTGGCGGGGCGAGATGGCACCTACCTCGGGGTCGTCTTCCCAAAACACACAACCCGGAGACCGAGGTCATGAGGGAAGCGCCGTGCAAATCCTAACCGACCCGCTCTGGGGGAACACATGGGGACCGAGTAAGATCCTGGTCATTCAGAGAAGTGGTCGCCCCAGAAGGAGAATATTCCAGCTACACGATCGCTGAGAATGGTGAGCTATCAGGTGGAGGTCGGTGCACCTTCGGAGCCGGGGGCGGTTAGGTTTCCTTGCCTTGCCGACGCCCGGTGGGCTGCGTGCCCGCGTGATCTTACGAGGTCTGGGTGTCTCCTGCCACACGGCGTCTCTCCGGGTGCCCCCTTCTCCACCAGCGTGCGAGCGTGGGGGGCAGAGAGGCGCCTGTGCTCACCTTTGTGTCTCAACACCAGGGGCACAGGGTATGGACCGTAGCACGCACATCAGGCGTGCGTGCGTGAGTTCTTGGAGCTGCGGAGTTGTCTTGAGAAGTGGTGGAGTCTTGGACATGGACCTGACTCCGCTTTGCTTCCTTCCTAAGGGCCGACTTTAGGCCGGTTCCTCAGCTGCCCGTCCCCTTAGTCTGCTCATGTGTGGAGTGAAGAAATTAAGGCATGTCCTCTCCGAGTCGGTCCGTAAACTTAAGGAGGTGATGTATTGCAGCACCGAGGATGCAATGTAAAACGCTTGGCCTGCGCAGGCCACTCAGGTGTTCACCTCAGATGAGGTGAATACTCAAATGTCCGCCTATTCCATGCATAATTTGGCATCTGAGGCTGGCTTGAAATTGGACAAGGAAAGGTAGAGAACGATGTTGAAGTGAAAGCAGAACGGACGGACAGAGTGAGATTCAGTATGGCAGGAGACTTGTCAGGTTCTGCCTGCCTGGCGTGAAGACAGGAAGCAGGAGAACAGAGAAGCCGGACCACGACGCCGGACTAGTCCACGCACAGGAGGGGGGCTGCTTGAGAAGCGACCTGGCCAGGAGCCGACGGGAACGGTAGGGTGTGAAGTATGGTGCCCGGGAGAGACCAGGAGTGGACACGGATTTGGGGGCATTCACGTGGTTTGTCATGAAACTGGCAAACCAGGCAGCGTAAAGCGAGCGTTTATGATGTAGGAAATACAAAGAATACCAAGGGCTCCTTCCCACAGCCGAGGAACTCGGTCAGGGTCACGCTGCTGAACACTTCGTTTTGGTAATTGCTAACCACAATAAAGTAAATGTTTCCCCCCGTGGGCTTCATCTTCCCCAGATACACAGGTCCGCGTGGGCTCAGTGAAGTTGTCACAGAAGTCCCTTGGCGGTAGTCTCCTTAGAGCTGAACCGTGGTGACAGGTCAGGAGCGAGGCCACTGCAGGCGGGGACGGTGGGCCATCCCCTCGTCTGAGAACTCGGCTTTGGAATCTAGAGGCGTCCGGGTCCAAGTTCCGGATCCACAACCTCCTAGTCGTGTCCTCGAGCTAAGCTCAAGTGCGGGAGGATCTCACGGGGCCAAGAAGAGATGGGCAGGGTACTGAAGACCCAGGAGACGGTGGGTGAGGGTCCCGTGGAAGAAGAGGGCTTCGAACTTCAGAGGGACTAAGAGAAGAGCTCTCGGCCACGGGGACACCGGGGCGCGGGCACTTGGCAGGTGAGGTCGGGAGCCGGAGGGTGCACCTTTCAGGCCGAGGCCCCTAGGATTTTGTCTTTTCTGAAAGCTGTTGGAGCATTTGCAGCCGGAGGGTGATGTGATCAAATCCAGTCTGAGCGCAGTGTGGGCCGCTGGTGAAGAGAGCGAGATTGAAAGCAGAGAGACCCGTCAGGAAGTTGGGGCATTTCTCGGATCCGGGCCCGCAGCCATGGCGGTGGAGCCGCGTGGACGGGTGGAGGAGACATTTGTGGCACACTCTGCAGCGCGTCGTGACAAACGGGTGAGGGTGGAGGAGGCGGTGGGACGAGGAGGAAGCCCAGGTTTCTGCATCGTGGTTGGATGGTGGTGGCGGGCAGTTCACATGTAAGTGTGCCGT
>NC_043701.1:5165042-5181762 GCF_006229205.1 Suricata suricatta
GTGTGCCGTCACCCCCCCCGCGGTACAGGTGTGCCGTCACCCCCCCCGCGGTACAGGTGTGCCGTCACCCCCCACGGTACAAATATGCTGTAACCTCTGTGACATAAATATTCTGTAACTCCTCACGATACAAATAACTGTAATTCCCCATGATATAAATATGCTGTGCCCCCCCACAGTGTAACTATGCTGTAACCCCTGATACAAATACACCACAATCTCCCATGTTATAAATGTGCCGTAACCCCCCGCGATGCAATGTGTTGTAACCCCCCATCATACAAATATGCCATGCCCCCTCCACGGTATAACTGTGCTGAAGCCGCCCACGATACAAATACACTGTAATCTCCCACATTATAAATATGCCGTGACCCCCGCGACGCACTGTCCCGTATCCCCGGCGATGCCGTATGCCGTGACCCCCGCGGATCATTGCCATCCCTTTTACCGACTGTCATTAACATTTACAGGATTTCAGTAATCTGCGTGTACATCCACATGGCTACTCTTCTCAGCACTTTGTCTCCTTGTGTAGATCCATATGTCCACTGAGCAGTTATGTACGTTCTGTAATTATTTGTAAGTATGTGTTTGTTTTTATTAATACTGTGCCGTGACCTTGCTAAACTCGTTTATTTTTTTAGGTCTGGGAACTTTTTTTATAGATTCTTTGGTATTTTCTACGTTAAAAAAGGTCATATAGTCTGCAAAGACAGACAGCTTCACTTTCTCCTGTTCTGTCTGCACACCTGTGGTTTTCTCCTTGCCTCGCCGCACCGGCAGGGCGTTCCTCACAGTGTTGAACGAAAGCATCAGCACGAGTGAAGGTCTTGGCCTTCTCGCTCTTGCAGGGAAAACCGCTCATGGCCCCCATGAAGCCTGGGGGCTGCAGGGTTTTCTTACGTCCTTCTCAGCTGACGGAGGGTCCTTCGTCACCACTGACACCTGCCTCTCTTCTTTCCTTCCAGCAGAAGACTCGGAAAGCGGCGTCTACATGCGCTTCATGAAGTCACACAAGTGCTACGACATTGTCCCCACCAGTTCCAAGCTCGTGGTGTTTGACACAACGTTACAAGTAAGTGGGCGCCGTTGGCGGGGACTCGGGGAATTCAAGTCCAGCGACACGAGCGCACGCTCTCTCTGCCTGGGCCACGTTCCTCACAATGCTGTGCTCCACGGTTGGGCACCCCCCACCCCCGTGGCAGCCGTGGAAAGAACATGCCACCACCAACCTCTTCCTCCAGATAAGGATCCTCGTTTTAGAGCCAAGGAGTTTAGTCCACAGATCACAAAGTTTAGTCCACAGATTCTAGAATTTAATAACTTAACCCACACAGCTGGTAAGAGATGGGGTCTCGCGTGTTAGCGCCTGAGCTGTTAGCCGTTAAACTGTACTGCTTCCCTCAGTATATCCTGTTATTTCATAGAATGGGTGATAAATTAATTTGAAATAATATTGGTTAAAAAGAAAAAAATTCCTAAGGGAGATGATCTCTTGGGAGAGAACTCTATTGATCTCTTTGAGAAGAAAAACTTGAACCTGATCATTTTGGTCTTAAAATTGCACTTGTCACAGCTCATTTTGCACCAACATGATTTGCAATTGTATGTGAAAAGTCCTAAACGATACGTTCAGAGTAATGATCAGATTACATCCAGTGTAATAAGTATATATACGCTTGGGCATCTAGTGTCGTATTGTGCATAAGTCCTTACACAGGAGTCTTCTCCTGTGCTCCCAGGAAGAGCCACTGAGCTAGGGATTCCTGGGCTCCTGGACACCCCCCTCCGCGAGGGGACTGGGGGAGAACCCGGGAAGGCAGAACCCCTTCCAGGGCGGGTCGAGGGCAAAGGTGTGCGCTTCCCCCGCCCACAGCACAACTCAGGTCGGGGGAGGTGTCCCTGTGAGCTCGCCCCAGCCTCCGGCAGTTCGTCCGGGACCGTCCTGGGAGGCTTGTGCCCAGACGGGGCCAGCTCTGCCCCACGCTCCGGGCCTCTCCTCGTCCCTCCCGCAGCCTGGTCCACTGTCCCTCCCAGCAGCTTGTCCCTGTGGCTCTTCAGAGGATACCTGGTGTCTTGCGGTCACTTCACCCGCATTCACTGTGGGCTGCGCAGGCCTCAGGACCGTGGAAACGGCTTGTGTGTGTGTAATGTCATTTCCCAACTGTGTGTTTGTCATCGTCTGGAACTGCAGCTGACCTCTGTAAATCGATCGATCTTCTACCCTGTGACTTAGCCAGATTGACTTCAGGTAACCTTCAAGGTTTCTTCCAAACCCCTGAGGCCCTGGGACCCTTTGACGCACGCAATGAGGATGGGGAGGCGTCCACCACGTGACCGTCCAGGGAGCTTGGCAGGCAGGCAGTGACCTCAGGACACAAGTCTCTTCCACTGTGGCTGCATGCTTCTGTGGTGACGCCGCTGGGCACTCTCAGTGCCCAGATAAAGCGCCAGATCAGCCCGCCTCACCCTCGTTCCCACTCCCTGAAAGGCGAGTCACTTTTTCAAGAACCCCATCCCCGACCCTGGGGTTTCCACCAGCAGAAAAGTGAGCGATGGCTGGTAAGACCTGTGTTTTCTTTCGCTCCCGCCTGGCCTTTCCCTTGTCAAGGAGTGGACTGTCTTCTCAATTTAAAATTTAGCCAAGTGAGCGATAATGTGAAAGATGGCGTGGCATGCGATTGTCCGAGGTCGCCGGTGCGGTCATGTTGCTTCCCTAATCCGTCCATCTGCTTTCCGGCCTGCGGACCCCCCGGCCCATCCCTTCTCCAGGTCATGGTCCCTAGAGCTTGGGGGTAACCTTTCAGGAGGAAAAGTTGTCAGAAATGTTTCCACTCTGCCATTTTTAAGCTTAAGGAGACACAAGGAAAACTCCGGAAATCGCAGAAAGGATACGAATTTGGTGCTGTGGGAGCAGAGAGACGGGAACCCCAACTTTGATTGCAGCGACACGGGAGGTTTAGTTGTGGAGTTAGAAGTCAAAGGTCAGCTGGGTTTTAACAGGTAGAGTTGAAGGTAGGCTTCCTTGAAGGAGAAGGGACGTGGTGACACAGAAGCAAAAAAAAAAAAAAAAAAAAAAAAAAAGTGTGTCGGCTGGGGGTAGAGGGGCTCGGACACCTCACCCAAGGGAAGCTGGACCCTCCTCAGGCAGCGGCGCGTCGGAGACCGAGAGCCGCCAGTGGGTAGTGTTAAGTCCACCGGACAGGCCCCGGGGCGCCTGGGGGGCTCGGTGGGTTAAGTGTCCGGCTTCAGCTCCGGTCATGATCTCACAGTTTGTGAGTTCAGGCTCCTAGCTCGGAGCCCAGAGCCTGCTCTGGATTCTGTGTCTCCCTCTCTCTGTGGCTCTTTCTCTCACAAAAACTAAACATTTTTTTTAAAGATCTACTAGACAAGTCCCAGTGTAAAAATTTAGTACAAAACCAGATTGGACAATTTTAAAGAGCTTTAGCTGTTCATCAGCATTTATTTTAAAAGCCTCACAATCCGCTTCATTACTGAAAATCGGGGTAAAACTATAGAGAACAGAGGCATCGAAGGAACCCGATTCCCATTTGGGGGAACACAGACGTGCTACTTGGCATCAGACTGCCTGGATCTCTTGGGACGTTACTATTTTAAGAAATCATTTCTTTATTAAAATTTTATTTTCTGTCTTCCCGAATTATCAACAACTGGTCGCCTGAAAAATCCTATTAAAAGTGAATTTTAAAACCGACACTTTGAGCAAATCGTGTATCCATTGAAGAGAAATTTTCAGAGGTACTCAAGGCCCCCCAAGAGTTTTGTCCTGCAGACCGGAGCCAGAGGGTGCCCGTCTGCTCTTTATCCATTTATGGGTTAACTGGTATCACCCGTGCCTTCTGTCATTGTGAAGAATTTTCTACGTCTGGTTTTCAGTTGCTCCTCAGCTCCGTGCACGTGGTGTTGAGAAAGCCAAGGTTTAGAAGGAGGTGCGGCCAGACCACAGGAGCCCCAGGCAGGCCCCTCCCTCCCGGGGCCCCGCGAAGCCGTCCACCTTGTGGCGTGGTCCTGGGTCCTCAGAGGCGGGGACTCATCCTCGCTGTGTGGACATGTCAGCGGTGCACGTGGGTGGAATTTCTCCACTTCTGGCTGGATCCCTGTAGGGCGGCCATTTAAAGCACTTACTCTGTCCGGCTCTGGGCGCCGACACTGGGCCGAGATCTTCACGATGAGCCCCGTTATTCCCACCGTCACCTGGGAGGAGAACGTCGTCCTGGTCCCGTCGTGGAACTCGAACGCCAGCGTTCAGCAAGGGTCGAGGACCCGCATAGCGGAAGTGAGACTCTAGTTGGAATGGGAATTTCACCCATTGAAAACACAGGGCAGGTGTTTTATTTACGTGTTTTCCTTACTTTCCAGGGGTTTTGCCGCCTCTTGTAGAAGCGATGGCACTTTTCATGTTAAGTTCTTCCTCTTTGCCGTGGGAGGCTGCCTCCCCAGGGGTCCTTCTCGCTGTCTACCTCGCCGCTGACCTACAGCACCAGCGTTCACTGAAGTCTGCTCACCTTGTCAGTGCCTAACTTCCGTGTCCCGGCCTGTGTGCCCCCACAGGGGGACCGGCCACAGGCAGAGTCAGGTGCTGGCTTTTGGACACACATGGCAACTTCACAGCAGTTCCGGGCTGGGCTGGCTAAGGGCTTTCAGGTAGCAGATGAGTCACGGAAACGAGACTTTGTGTTTCCGAAGGAAGCGTCCTTACGGTTGAGAGAAAAGTGGGCGCCCTGCTGGGCTGTTCGGGCTCGTAGCCTCTTTGAGAACAGTTGTACGTCTTTTTCCTGCAGCTGGTTTTCTCTTGGCCTCTGACTCTTAGCATCTGGTCTGCGATGTGTGCTTAGGTGTGGTTTTGTTTGTGTCTAACCTGCCTGGAGTTTATTTGATTCCTGTTGCCAGAATCCAGCTTTCGGTTGAGATGCACCTATGTGAAGAGGGTTCGGAAAACACCCCCAGAAAACCTCCAGGATGAATGTGGAGCCCGCGTCACATGCGCCTTCCTCGGGAATCATGGCTGCTCGAGTCTTGCCCGCACAGTGCATGCTGGGGCCTTCGAGCATGATTCGGTTGTTTTGTCTGGCTTGTGCAGTTGTTTCATCCTGGCCAAACTTGGAACCTTCTGGAATGAGTTCACAACAGCTGTGGCCACTTGGGGTGTCATGAACGATGTCGAGGAATGATTTTAAAATTGGTTTTCCTGGGGCTCCTGGGGGGCTCAGTCCATTGAGCTTCCGACTCGGGATCTCGGCTCAGGTCATGATCTCACAGTTCATGAGATCGAGCCCTGCATGGGGGGGCTCTGTGCTGTTGAGAAAAACAAGCTAAGTTGATAATTTAATGTTTAAAATCTGTTTATCTGTGATGTTGCCCCCATATTTTTCAAGAATGTTCTCCAGGACCACTCTCCGGGACCCCCAGAGAATCATCCGGGTAGAGGGAGCAGACCACGTAGATCAGTGCACCACCCTGGGGGCCATGTGGTTACACAAACAGCGACAGTGTCTTTGGGATTCTCCCATACAAGCTCTGGCTCAGAAAATACTTGATCAGTTTGCGATGCCACGTGGTTGCTACTTCTGTCCCGTGTCATCTGATTGGCCCTCAGCACCTCCATGTCCTCTGCCCTGCCCTCTGCTGCCAGGCGGAGTGGTCCTGGTGGGGCCGAGAGACCTATAGGACACAGTGAATGAGATCCACCCAGCCTCCAGCCATCCGTTTCCGTCTCAGTGCACCGAGCCCCCATGGGAATCGTGCCAAACAGAGGCAGGACGTGTCCCAAGGGGGACACAACCAGGTGCTGAATTATTAACCCTAGTCTGGCAGAAAGCCCTGGGTTTCTGTAATTCGCTCATTTCTTTTCACTGGTACGCTACCAGGCTTGGAATACAGTGGGTGGGGGAAGAAATTTTTACTTCCTTAGTTAAAAAGAAAACTATGCCACATGAAAAAAATTTTTAACCATCAAAATCCTAAAGGAGAAAGCAGGAAACAGCCTCCTTGACCTCAATCACAGGAATTTCCTACTCGACACATCCCCAAAGGCAAAGGAATCAAGAACAAAAATGAACTATTGGGAACTCATCAAGATAAAAAGCTTCCGCACTGCAAAGAAAACAGTCAAAAAAACTAGTAGGCAACTGACAATGGGAAAAGATAGTGGCAAATGGCATATCGGATAAAGGGCTAGTATCCAAAATCTACAAGGAACTCACCAAACTCCACAGCCGAAAAATGAGTAATCCACTGAAGAAATGGGCAGAAGACTTAACACAGACACTTCTCCAAAGAGGTCATCCAGATGGCCAATCGGCACATGAAACGATGCTCAGCTTCACTCAACATCAGGGAAATACAAATCAAAACCACACTGAGATACCACCTCACACCCGTCAGAGTGGCTAAAATGAACAAATCAAGAGACTACAGATGTTGGCGAGGATGTGGAGAGACCCCCTCCTACACTGTTGGTGGGAATGTAAACTGGTGTAGCCGCTCTGGAAAACAGTGTGGAGGCTCCTCAAAAAAGTATCCATAGAACTCCCCTGTGACCCAGCAGTAGCACTGCTAGGGATTTACCCAAGGGATACAGAAGTACTGACACATAGGGGCACATGTACCGCAATGTTCATAGCAGCACCTTTAACCATAGCCAAATCATGGAAAGAGCCGAAATGTCCATCACCGGATGAGTGGATCAAGAAGATGTGGTGTATATACACAATGGAGTACTACATGGCAATGAGGAAGAATGAGATCTGGCCACTTGTAGCAATGTGGATGGACCTAGAAGGAGTCATGCTAAGTGAAATAAGTCAGGCGGAGAAGGACAGATACCATATGTGTCACTCATAGGTCTAAAAGGAGAAACCTAACAGGTTTAGGACCATGGGAAGGGGAAAAGGGGGGAAAAGAGTTGGGGAGAGGGAGGGAGGCAAATCATGAGCGACTCTTGAATGCTGAGCACAAACTGAGGGCTGAAGAGGGAGGGGGAAGGGGAAGGGGGTGATGGTCATGGAGAGGGACACTTGTGGCGAAGAGCACTGGGTGTTTTATGGAAACCAACTTGGTAATAAACTTTATAAAAAAATTTTTTTAAGAAACAACAGCATCACTGTCCCAGCTCCTTAATAATAGTTTAATTTTCTGTTTATTTCTCTTTGATCTTTTCCATGTAAGCACATATTTTATATAATTACAGTGTATAGTTTATAGGCTGTGGTTTTCACTGCCATAAACCTTTTTCTTTTCTTTTCTTTTTTTTTTAACTTCAACACAGTCTTCCTAATTTTTCTATCTGATGCTTTTTTCTCATTTTCATATGCCAGTACTTAATTCGTTTGCTTTTGTGGGGGCAGATTTCGTTCCCAGTTTCAATATCAGAAACAATGCGACATTGAACACCTCTGATTCCTACTCCTGAAATCTAGGGTGACTCCATACTTCCGCAGAAGAGGCTGGCACACGAGCAGTGTGGATAGTTTTGTGACTCCATAGAGCTGAAGCCTAGAACCACAGTTTACGGGGTTGCACACAGTCTCACAGCAGCATTTGCTTTAGATGCTGTCACTGAAATATATTGCCCTGCTCAGCGGCTCTAAATAATACTTCAGATTTGCTCCCACCTTCACCTCTTTGGTTATTAGTAGAGGTGCGCAGTTTGCCCGTGTTTATCTGCCCTTGGGATCGAGAGAGTCCTCTTCAACACCGAGCTTTTGGCTTCTTTTTTAACGTTTATTTATTATTTTGAGAGAGAGAGACACACAGTGAACGGGGGAGGGACAGAGAAAGAGGGAAACACAGAATCCGAAGCAGGCTTCAGGCTCGGAGATGTCAGCACAGAGCCTGACGCGGGGCTTGAACTCACGAACCACAAAATCCTGACCTGAACCGAAGATGAACGCTTAACCGACTGAGCCCCCCAGGCACCCCTGAGCTTTTGGCTTTTAAAGAACCGTCCGCTCTGGTGCCCGTTCCTGGCTTGGGGTCCCGGAGCTGGCCTGTTGGGGTGATTTCCAGAGATGCCACATGTGAACGGGGCCCAGCCTGTGACAGGCACAGGCCGAATGTTTGTCCCAGGGCCACAATAAAAGTACATGTATATTACGTGTTTCCTACCTTTTCTTTCTCAGCCTCCGGGAAATGAGAAAGCACACTTGTTTGCTTTGTTATTGACATAGGAAAAACAGATTTTCATGTCAAGTCATTTGGTATCACTCCAGTGTTTTCAAACGTACTAACAACCACATTGAGGAGAAATTGCGCTCTAATTTAATTCTTCTCTAGGGCTTAAAATATGTAAAGTCTCTATGTGTGCCAAAGTCTTCATGTAAAAATAAACTTTTTTGAAGTGACTTGCATTGTTTCAGTTTCAAAAAACCTCCCATCCCTGTATGCCTTAAAATAGCATGCGGAAGCATTTTTTTGCTGCTGGTAATAAATTCACCTCCTTTCGGCCCGTCACACAGAAGTTACCGTTGAAGGTGACCGCTGAGATCCAGTCGGTTGTGTTAGCGGAAGGTATTTTCCCCCGATACGTGGACTTAAAGCCTGTTTTCTTTCTCCCGTGTGTCTCCAGGTGAAAAAGGCTTTCTTCGCCTTAGTGGCCAATGGCGTCCGGGCGGCGCCGCTGTGGGAGAGCAAGCAGCAGAGTTTTGTAGGTAAGTGGGGGGCCGGGGGCGATCCGAAACGGCCGTCTTACAGCCAGAAAGCCTGAGGAATTGTAATCAACGCTGGCTTGGAGTCCAGCCTAGAAAACTTGCTGCCAAGTGCAAGAACTTCCCGGCTCTTACGTCCCCACTGAGGCGGGGCTGCTAGGAAATCCAGAAACGCGTACTTGCTCCTTGGGAGCTTCCTTCTCGTATTTATTTATTCATACAGTTTCTTTTGATCCATTACCTTCTGGCTCCCGAAGGACCTTATGTGCCTCTGAGCCCGGGGAGTTCCGGTGTTCTGTGAGCCGGGCCGCGGGGGCCGCTGTGCCCAGACACCTGGCTCGTGGGCCGTCCCTGCTTCTCTGCCGGGCACCTTATCGACGGGGCAGATGAAGCGACACAGACCCGACTGACGCCTGGGCCGCGTCACTGCTGTCCCGTCAGGAATGTCCTGTAACTTACGGTGTCTGAACCCGTTGTTTCTCCCCTCCCCCCTCCCGGCAGACCGTGAGCGTGGTCTCTCTCGTGGGCCTCACAGCACTTTGAAGTCCAGGTCTAGTGACCCCCCCTCCCCCAGGTTACAGTTTCCTGAAGGAGAAGTTCCGTACCTTCTTCATCTTTGCGGTCCTGGCGTGTGGCACGTAGCCGGGCCGCTTGCCGCACTTATAAATAGGCACTAAATAAACACTTGACCACTGTTCGTAGAATGCGTCTCCGGAGACACTCCACCTGCCCCCAGAAATGTCCTGTGTCTCAGGCTTAGGGAATAGTTTGTCTTAATCTAAAGTATTTTAAGTTATTTACACGTAGCTGCACGTCTTTTGTGATGTCTTATGATCATCACTACATTCTCCGTCTTCGATCCGCAAACACGTGGTCGCTCCCGTTGTGCTGTCAGGGGTGTTTTCAGCTACACTTTCCTTGGTTTGTTGTAGATAATTAACAGGCGAATCATTCTAAGTAATACAGCACACTGGGCTTGATACCTTTAAAGTGTACATAAGAAGCTTTTCTATTAAATCATCCAGGTTTGCGTATCGTTTGAAATTTTTCACAGATTTACAGTTAACACACGATTCTCTGTTGCAGGAATGCTAACAATTACAGATTTCATAAACATACTGCATAGATACTATAAGTCGCCCATGGTAAGTGCCAGCGGTCCTTGTGTCCGTCCTTGGAGCCGAGTGAGCGGGGATGTGTGTGTGTGTGTGCGCACGCGGGGGAGAGTGGGTGGAGTTTTACAAACAGAACTCGAGGGGCGCTGCGGGGGCCGCCGGTCCTGAGTTCATGATCTCGAAGGGCGTGGAAGGCATGTGGGGCGCTGTGACCGCGCGGCCCCTCGCCCAGCTGGTCAGGCGGCGGTCCGTGGCAGCCCCAGGACGTGCCGGTGCCACGGAGCGGGCCTTCCCGGGCCTCTCGAGGCGAGTCAGCCTCGCACAGGGACCCCCTAAATTCTTCGAACGAGAACGATATGTACTCTGTGGTTTCAAAGAAGTAAAACTTAAAATCAGAGAAGCTCCGTTTTGACATTGTTCTGCCTGTTATAAAAAGGCCACACCTGGTTCATTTTAGTGGCTGAACTGCCTCGTCCCTGGTCCCTGGTCCCTGGTCCCTGGTCCAGCTGTTTTCTAAGAGCCTCGTTTGAGAACTGCACAAGGCCTTTATCTGACACTGTGATCCTTGTGATTCTACCCGCCTGCTTGGTTTTTGTTGCGGGGGGCGGGGGGGTCGACCGCTTTGCCGGAGCGGGGCCGGGGGGAGGGTGGTTTGTGTCTGGTTGGGTGGCAAGGGTGAGCAAGGACAGAATTGTGTCATTTTTTTCTTTAATGCTATTTTGGGTATCTGAAAGGTCAAAAGGCAGTTCAATTAATATTCTTTTTACATGTTATGGTTAATATTACCCAACAACTAAATTCCTATATAAAACAAAATAAAGACAGAAGACATACTCTTAGAACTAAATGCCACCAAAGGTTTTGTTAAATATCCTGTATCTATTTCACACGACGTGTCTGATTTCTTAAATACTACCAATGCAGGTGGACCTTGGTTTTCTTTAGAGTGGTCACATGTCTGCCTCGGAACTAGCAAAATCAACACAAATATGATTCTTAACTGGATCTATTTTGATAAAATGCAGCCAACCCCCGTATTAAAAATCTCAGCAGTAGTTTATTAAATCAGAATTGCTAGAAAACCAGTTGTCTAAATATGCAGCCCAGAGTTTTCCTTTTTTTATTACAATTGAAACACAGTGTTGGCCTAAGGTGTGCCACATAGTCATTCCGTGTGTTTACACGCTGCACACTGGTCACCACACTAGGTCTGGTTGCATCGTCTGTCAACAAAGTTATTACAGTTTTATTGACTGTATTCCCGTGACTTACTGGTTTTATACCTGGAAGTTTGTACCTCTAAATCCCCTTCACCCATTTCTCTTGTCACTTTACCGCCGCCCCCCCGCCCCGCCCCCCGTGGCCACCGGCTTGTTCTCTGTCTCTGCAAGGATATTTCTGTTCTTTGATTTTTAGATTCTACATATGAGTGAAATCATGGAGCATTTGTCTTTCTCTGCTTTTTGCACTTTATTTCACGTTCTCTGGCTTATTTCTCTAGAATTTCACTCGAGGTCGCATTTAAATGGCAACTTTTGTTCGTTATAACTGAGTACGGTTCCTCTGTGTGTGTGTGCCCATGCGCCACATTTTCTTCGTTCATTCGTCTGTGGATGGACATTTGGATTGCTTCCAGGTCGTGGCTATTGTAAATCATGCTGGAGCGAGTGTAGGGACACACGTATCTTTTCAAATTAGTATTTGGGTTTTTTGGTGGGTGGAGGAGGGGTTTCCAGGAAATTACCCGGAGCGGAATTGCTGGATCCTACGGTAGCTCTTTCTAACGTTTCCAGGACCCTCCGCACGATCTCCCCACTGGCAGCACCAGTTAGCCCTCCCACGGCAGTGCGCCAGGGTTCCTTGGTCTCCGCATCCTCACAGCACCTGTTGTTTCTGGTGCTGTTTATTTTCACCCTCCTGACGGGCGAGACCTCCTTGCAGTCTGGGTTTGTATTTCCCGGATGGCTGATGACGTTGAGCATCTTTTCAGATGTTTACAGGGGGGCTGGTTTGCAAGCTTGGTGACCGTGTTCATCTTTGGATTGGTTCTCTTACCTCTGGGATCTCGGTGGAATCCCCGGTGGCTTAGTGAGGACTCTCCGTCCTGCCCAGGGAGGACTCTCCATCCTGCCTGGTCAGGACCAGCGTCTTGGCCCGTCTAGGCCTGGCCTCGTGTCCTCTAACCCTGGGCGTGCCCAGCTGAGCACCCTGCCCAGAGCGCACGGTCTCTGCCCTGCCTTCTCTTCCGGTCGTGGAGAGCTCCTTCTCGTCCGCTCTCTGCCCGCACTTCCCCCCTGCCCCCGGCTCCACCTGCCCAGGCTTTGATTCCTGTCCCCTTAACTCAGCAGGTTGGCCTGCCCTGGCTGGGTCAGCTGCCTGCGCCGCAGTCCAGAGAACGAGGTGGTGATGGTGGGGCTTGGTCTGTTTGCCTTCCTTCGCCCCGGGGGTGACGGGCCCGCCGGCCTGTTGTCTAATGTCTGCAAACAGTCGTTTCTCATACTTCCTTCCATTTTCTAGTTGTTTGCAGCTGAAGACTAAGCATGCCACCCACTCGATCACGCTCCGCGCCTCTCAGCACGGGATGTTTCTGGCTGCTGTGCCCATCTCACCATCGACTTTAACTTCACAGTCCGTTGAGAGTTAACGTGAACTTTTTCCATAAACTATAGTTCCACTTAATCTGCCCTTATTTTTGTTTTAACCCGAATGAAGAGTGAAAAGGCAAAGTGTTCGTAGTTTTTAAAACCAGCCGGCCTCGCTGCTCTCTGGATCTGCGCGCTGCCCCCCGCCCCTCCGCGGTCCCTCCCACATTGTGTCATTCGGTTCTGCCATGATGGGCCGCTGCAGCTGTGCCTCAGTGACACCATCGTTATGTCATCCTCATTTTTTTTTAATTTTTTTTTTTGAGGACAGAGAGATATAGCATGAGCAGGGGAGGGTCAGAGAGACAGGAAGAATCTAAAGACAGGCTCCAGGCTCTGAGCTAGCTGTCAGCGCAGAGCCCGATGCCGGGCTCGAACCCACAAACTGTGAGATCATGACCTGAGCTGAAGTCGGATGCCTAACTGAGCCACGCAGGTGCCCCTCATCCTCATTTTTGAAGAATGCTTTTGCTGCATTCTAGAAACCGAGTTAGTAGTTGTCTTTAACACCTTCAAGATGCAGCTTCTCGCCAGCGCTTCCCATCAGAGGTCCGTAGACACATCCTCTGTAGAATACGCCGTTTCTTTCTGGTTTGAGATGGTCTCTAACTCCGGGCTTCAGAGTCGCGGCGACAGGCCCGGGTTTGGTTTTCTTTGTAATTGTCCTCCTCCGGGTTTGCTGAGTCTCCATGTAAGTTGGTTTTTCACCCAGTTTGGGAAGTTTCTGGCTGCTGTTTTTCCAGATACTTTTCCTGTCTCGTCCAGGACGTCAGGCATAGACCACTTGACCTGTGTGTGTGTGTCTTTCAGGGGTTAGCATCATTGATCTGTCTCTCATTTGCTAATTGCTAATTCTCCCTTGGGTGATTTTCAAACCTTATTACTACTAAATTTTCAGTGAGCTGGGGAGCTTAAACTTGAAAGATTTTGTAGCGTCTTTATAAAATTTTCTGTGGCTGATTTTCCACAAAATGGAAACAGAACTTTTAAACCATAGTTTTCAAGTAAATTTCGGAAAGAGCTTTTCCTTTGAGCGAGAGCCGCGGCCACTGCTGCTCATCTCGGCCCCGCCAGAGCCAGCAGGGCTGACCCGCCCCGTCTCTAAGGCCGGGGGGCCGGCGGCCAGGGGGGCAGTTGGGTGAGCATGAGGCCACGCTGGTCCCCAGCCCCCCCGTCCCCCGTGTTCCTCCAGCAGCATCAATTCTTTCCTCTCCGGGTGTTTACTCGGTTTTTCTGCTTTTTGTAAAGCCACTCACGATGCAGGGCCCGGCCGAAATCTTCCTCCTCGACAGGTCCTAGCCGGACCTCTGCTCCTCTCTACCGTGTGTGCGTCCCTGCACTCAGCTGTTCAGAGGATGACCTCCCCGACTTGACGCTTGAACGGACGCGTGGACTGTGCTCTAAGGCGTGGGGACTGTTGGAAACCCTGAGCTGGGCGGGGCGGCCGCAGGGGGGCAACGTGGAGAGCCACCGTCTCCCCCCAGGCACGCTCTTTCCCCTTCTCTCCTGGGTGCTCACAGAAGCTGTCTGGAGGGTTCTCGTGCAGCTGTCTGGGAAGGGGACAGCTGGAGAGGTTCAGTCACTTGGCCAAGAACGGCAGCTAAGAAGCTGACATAGGGCTGACATCGAGATTGGAAACAAGCTGAACAACTCCAAAGTGACTTTGCGTCACACCACGCTGTTCAAGCCTCTCGGCGTTTCATGCTCTTCCTCCTGTGGAGAAACAGGGCGACACAGTCCGGTCTGAACCGGCCCGACAGCTTCATGTTAGCACGATGCACCCATGTGTCCTTTTTAAATTCGAGATGCGAAACATTTTCTGTGTTCTCAGAAAAAAGGAATTGGGCATATATGGGCATATAGGTTAAAATTTAAGCGTATCAGCAGTGTTTCTATTAGAAAATAGTACCCAAGTTTCTTGTGTTTTAAATGAAACATTTTCTGTTTTTTAAGTCCTCTCGACACCGAGTGTGGGGCTCAAACTCACAACCCCGAGATCAAGTGTCGCCTCCACGGACTGAGCCAACGAGGCACCTCTGTTATGTTTTAAGTTTAGGAAACATTTGTCTTTAAAAAAGCGTAGAGCACCCTATGTTTCTAATTTCTATTTCCAGTATTTCTGCACCATCTTGACTGTTTCCATCTGCTGAATTTCGGGACTCCACAGTAGTAACGAAGTGATTTTTTTCTTATGTTGTGTATGTTAACATTTGTAAATAAGGGTTTTTCTTATCTGCAGGTCCAGATTTATGAATTAGAGGAACATAAGATCGAAACCTGGAGGGGTAAGCACTGTTGGGCATTAAAAATCTTTTAAGACCAGGAAGACGTGCATGTAAACTACGGCTTAGCTTTGCAGATCCTTTTCTCATTGCTTAATAAATTAGGTAGTTGGAACATTTACTTCTGTTTGCATCTTGAACAGTGTGCTATTGCTATGGTAAACACCATCCACTGTTTAAGAGGGGACGCTGTAGCAAGTGCTCCGGGAGGCCGGGACCATGAGCCACCAGTGCCCCGCCCGAAGCCCCCACCCCGCACTGGGGATCACCCTCCTCGCCCACAGATGTGTCCCTCTGGAGACCACGCGCCGGCGAGTGCTTAAGATGAGCAAAAGCAAGGATCTGTTCTTCAGTTTAATAGTTATTTCTTTATAATGGAGAAACCTAGAACAAATGAACCTTACATTAGAAGATTTGAATAAAAGATCATGAAAAATGAGCCCTTTTAAGTCACAGCACCTTTTCTGAGCTGGAGCCATCTTTTAAATTCTGATTTCTCGGCTGTGAGCCCCGCCGTGCCAGAGGGACGGGCGGGGGCGGGCAGAGGGCCCGTCAGTAGGGCGGGACGGGACTCAGGAAGGCAGTTGGACTGACATGGAGGAAGGGCTTTTGTAGGGTGTGCGGAGAAGAGCCTGGATAGAAACAGAGGGACCAGTAGACAGAAATTTCTTAATTAATTCAAAATCTGCTTGGAAAGATAAGCAGCCTTTGTGACTAGAAGCTGCAGAATCTGGACACCCGTTGGAAGCCTCTGAAGGGCTAAGGGCTCCTTAATTCCGCGTGACATGGAAGCTCCGCTAAGCGACACATTTGATTTATAATGGCTCTGTCAAGTCCAAGGACACAAAGTCCTCACGGGCTCTGTATCTTAGCACCGTCAGGAAGTGAATGTATAACTTACCACCAAGACACATACTCCTTATCGAATTCTGCTGTATAAGTAACCGTTACACCGAGATTGAAGGATAGTCACAGTTTGAGCTTAGATGGTATCCGGTAGTAACAATGGTCACGTCAAGATACTTTTTCATGCTCTCTGTATGGAAACGTCAGCGAGGCAAATTTCGCACAGGGGGTCTTTAGGAAAACAGTTTCTGCACGCTCCAGGGATCTCCCAGAAGCAGGTTCTGAGCCTTCATCTGGGAAAATTAAACTTAAGAACATTGAAAGGACAAAGTTTCTTAGAACTTTTATTTTCTGTCTTAACTTCCGAAAATTGTTTTAAAGGATTTTATGAACCCTTCATCTCGTAAGGGTGATAAGAACTGGGTAGCATTCTGGTGACCTCTGCTGGTTTTGGGTTTTTTACATCAAATTGCTTGAATATTCTCATTTTTACATCGATTATAAAACCGTTTTTAGATATTTAGTCTTTCCACAGAGGCAGCGTCCTCAAAGTGCTTGTAAGTGGTTTCAAATAGTCCTAACTATAATTTACCAGGGGTGTGCAGTGTGTCACGTTTATTTGACTTTGGTTTTCAATCCTTCTCATTGTTATCTGTAAATCAGAGAGCAGTTTAATTTATGTAATAGTTACAAACAGCACGTGGGTTGTTACTAATTGCATATTTTCTCTCTTATAAAAACAGAGCTTTATTTACAAGAAACATTTAAGCCTTTAGTGAATATATCTCCAGACGCAAGGTAAACTTGTCAAGTTTTTCTCCTTTGAAAACATTCCTTCAGATTCTTGTTTCATTTCCCCGATTGCTGGATTTTTCACCTAGATAGGGGCCAGCCTCCCTCATCTCAAATACCAAATTCAGTAAATTCAGAGGCACTAGAAGCCAGCCATTGTTCGTGTAGGTAACATTGTTCGTGTAGGGCTGGGAAGGTGATCGGATGAAGCGGTTTTAAAGTCCGCAGAAACCACCCGGGGACCTTGATAATCCCGCCCATCCCCGGGCTCCACCTCCGACCTGCTAGATCCCAGCCTTTGGAGGGAGGTGCCCAGGTGCATTCCGGCAGCTCCCCGGGGGCCTTCAGGGCCTTCGAGAGCCCTGCGGTTGAAG
>NC_043701.1:5181862-5192796 GCF_006229205.1 Suricata suricatta
GGGGGGGGGGCAGAGCAGTGCAGAAGGGGGCTGGCGGTGTCGCTTAGCAGTCCCGAGGGCTCGCCCCTGTCATTTCTCAAGCAGCAACGATAAACACCGGCTAGAAACTGGTCTCCTGGAGATCGGTAGCTCGCACTAGTATCTGAGACTCACACGGATGGAAAACTCAAGACATCTGCCGAGACAGCCCCCCCCATCTAAAACTTCCCCCCAAACACTGCTTGGAGTCCAGCCAGCCTTGTATTGCTGTGACCCGAACACACTGCAGATGCTTCGAAAGCCGGGGTGGTCCAGAGCGTTCTACGTTTTCCTTTAAAGCCTCCTAACGACTCTGATGGCTTTTCCCACAGCCTCTACGATGCTGTTTACTCGTTGATCAAAAATAAAATCCACAGATTGCCAGTTATTGACCCTATCAGTGGGAACGCACTTTACATACTTACCCACAAAAGAATCCTCAAGTTCCTGCAGCTTTTTGTAAGTAGTTCTGAGTGTTTCTAAAGACATAGTTGCATCTACTTTAACGAATTTACTTCAGGTAGATTGGCTCCCATCACCCTCCGTAGAAGTGGTTCATTTTGGAATTGCGCTTGTGAGGCGGTCTCCGTGGTTCCTCGGCTGCAGCTTCTAGCTTACTGCATCCTCAAAGTCAATCCCAAGTACAGAGCACTCGCCTTCCAGTGCAAGTATCAAAATACTAAACCCACCGGAGTTCTCTATTTAAATTAGAATGTTCCAGCACCTAACATGTGAGGGCGGTAAAGCAATTTGCAAGTCCGTCCGATTAAGAAACTGCTATATGAGACCCATGGAGCCAGTATTAGAGCCAAGGGCCTGCGAAGCCTTACTGGGAGGACGGTTTGGGAAACATTCAAAACACGCTGACCCCAGGACGAGCTTACTGTGAATTACAGCAGCCGAATAAACCCAAAGCGAGTAGAATTTTGGCACGAGAACACCATGTTGGTCCAAATTCAGGCTGCGCTATCGGTAGGTTTTCTCAACTGCGTCTGAAGTGAGACGTCTTCCCGGTCACCCCTGACATCGGCCCCTTGGGTCAGTACCAGAAGCTCCGAAGGATCAGAGGTTTTACAAGAGGGCTTAGATTTTTCCCCTTCGGAGTACGCGCCCTGAGTGTGCACTCAGCAGTAGCTGGTCAGCCAGGACCAGCAGGAGGCCTCGGTCGCGGTCCCGAAGAGACGGCGTGAAGTCGTGTTTCTACCAAGGGCAGTAGACGTTACAAATCGAGCTCAGATGAGCGTCCCCGCTTCCCGCGGCGCGGGGAGGTAAAGCGGCCTCTGCGAGGCCAGGGCTCCCTCTCCGGCAGCCCTCGGCCCGGCCGGACAGAAGCCCGGGGGTCCCTAGTTGGGAGAATCAAGCCAGCCCTGTACTTCCACAGTTCACGCGTGAAACTCCCGCTCTCCACGGTTAAATGACTGCTAAGACAGGGTCAGGACTTCACAAAGGAGCAGGCAGCAGAGAGTGTAGGGGACAGTCAGGGACGGAAGGATAGTGCTGGGCAGCATCCCGTGTCGTGTGCGGGCCCCGGGTCTGCTGTGCCTCAGCGTCCAGGGCGAGTGGGACCCAGGGCAGGGCCGTGTGTCCAGGGCCCGCGGGTGCCAGGCTCTTAGCCCATCCCCCCCCTAGAGTGAGTGACCCCCCGGAAGTACAGTAATCGTCAGAGCTGAGTGCTCTGAAGCCTTTGTGACGTGTCCTGATCACCTCGCACGACACAGGGTCCCCACCTCCACCCCCTCAGGTAGGTATTTCTGTGAATCCCCGTCCTCCAGGCAGTGAGACTCTGAGGGGGAGCGACGCTGCCCGCTCACTGCTGACGAGGCCTCCCTGGGCCTCCCTGCCTCCACAGCCCCCCGTGCGGGGCCGCCTGGCTCAGAGGGCTCGGCGGCCCCGGTCTCGCGGGTGTCACCGGTCGAGCCCAGCCCGTTCTCACGGCTGCGCCGCTGCGTTGTAACCAGCGGCGGCTGGGGGCCTCGGTGTCCTTATCGCCCATAAGAAGTAGAGGAGGGGCCGCTGCCTTATATTTGGGCCAATATGGTAATTAAGTCATGCTCTTAGAATATTCACCTGGAGGTTTCCAGACTAAAGTACAGACCTGCACATTTCAGACCCTGATTTTTACTGAACCGAGAGCATTGAGGAAAACTTGACAGTTAGCCTGAGCGTACAGTGCGGGACGGGCCGGATGACCTAATAGGTCTTTCTTTCTTTTCTCTAAATTTCTAGGATTCTCATGATTTGAATATTGATGAACTCTTTGACTTGAACATTTTGTTTCTTCTAATTGTTCATCTTTTCCTGATAATTATAAGGTACAGCAGGAGGACGGAATCAACTGTGCCCTTTACACAAGGTGGATTTTTGAAACTGTAGACCTTATTTTGTCTTAGTCAAACATGACCCCAGATTCTCTCTCCTGACTTCTCCCTCCTCCTCTCAAACAGCCCTTGAAAAGAAAGCGAACTCTTAAAGGTTCTTGTAATTCTGTTCGGTTGGCTTGTCCGTGCCCCTTGCAGTCACGAGAAGGAGAGTCCTCAGGCCGTGGGGGGCGGGGTGAGGGCCAGCTGAGCTCGGCCCCCCTCAGACGCTCTCTGGGTTTGGAAACTCGCAGGTTCTTGATAGATAGTCTTTGATGCCAACAGCAAGACCACGAGTTTAAGATACTTATCTAAGAGTACGGGAACCTTGGTGCCTGGGGGTCCTAATTTCCAGAGACCCCTCGCCCCTCCTCAGTCCACGCTGTCCGTGGGGGAGGGGAGGGGAACGCCACACCGTGAGTGGCTCGCAGCATCTTCCTGAGCCGTTACAGAGAAGCTTAGACCCGTAAACCGGTTTGAACACAAGCTGCGGTTCCTGTAGGTCACAGTTCCGTGTCTGTTCAGACAGCCGGGTAGATGGTTAGAAAACACGAACTTTAATCTGTGACACATCGTGTTTTGTTTCCCGTGTGGACACGTGAACACGGAAAAGGCCTGCTCGGGGTCTAGAGCCCATGTGTTTCTCTCCACGCTTAGATGTCTGACATGCCAAAGCCTGCCTTCATGAAGCAGAACCTGGAGGCCCTGGGCATCGGGACCTACCACAACATCGCCTTCATCCACCCGGACACGCCCATCATCAAAGCCCTGAGCATCTTCGTGGAAAGACGCGTGTCGGCCCTGCCCGTGGTGGACGAGTCAGGTCCGTGGGGGGCGTCACACAGAGACACGCCTTGTCTCCTTGGGGCAAACCGATGGCCAATCCGTCCACAGATCGGGGGAGGGGACGGGGGGGGGGGGGGGGACAGTTTCAGATGTGGCGGATCCAGGCAGCACCGCAAGCCCTCGGGCTAGTGAGACGTTACCCTGGCTGATTTTCACACTTTCTGTAAAGATGGGGTTTCGTGTCTGTTTAAAATTAGACAAGTTTGTTAATTTAGCAGTCCTCAATTGCTAGTGAGCATCTGGCTAAGCCTGATTTTAAATGTTGTTTCTTGTCTCCAAGACCTGTTTTTTTTCTAATGTTGGTTTTCATTTTTAGGAAAAGTCGTAGATATTTATTCCAAATTTGATGTCATTGTAAGTATTTTTCATTTTGTTGCACCTGTCGGCTAGAATGCATTTAAAACAAGTTCATTAATCTGTGTGCGCTTTTCCCTAATTTACAAGCTTTTGTGAATGTGAGGACCAGAGGGGTCTGTAGACAGCGCTAACGTTTCCGGGTTAGCGGTGACTAACGTGTTAGCGTTCATGGCCCGCCCAGTCCGGGTGTGGTTTACCCATCACTGCAGCACGTGTCAGTACTCCAGGTGGTCCTGTTTCCGTGTGCGACACATCATTTATTCCGCCGACAGGCGTGTGCTCAGCACACACAGTAATTCAGGGGTCCCTTCAGGGGTTATAATCATCTCATTGTTTGCTGATTGGGAACAACTATTCTAAGAAAAAAGCAAATATATTAGTTATTTAAAATTTTTCATGTTTACTTTTGAGAGTGTGTGTGTGTGCAGGAGGGTAGAGGCAGAGAGAGGGAGACAGAATCCGAAGCAACTCCAGGCTCTGAGCTGTCAGCACAGAGCCCGACACGGGGCTCGAACCCACAAACTGCAAGATCATGACCTGAGCCCAAGTCAGATGCTCAACCGACCAAGCCCCCCAGGCGCCCCACATGACAGTCATTTAAAGCCCTGTTTTAAGGGGCCTGGTTTGAATCCCTGGTCTAAATCCACCAGATGTAATGCCGCACCTTTCCACCCAGTGCTTCCCCCGCCCGATTCATTTTAAATGCACTTCTTGAGAGTCTTCTAGTGCCTCTAAGAAGGGACCTGAAATTCGCCCCAATCATGCTCATCATTTTTTGCTCTAACATTGATCCCAGCATGAAATAGAACTTTGCAGCTGCCTATCATTTCACTTATTCTGAACAGAACACACATCAAAAAACCTGCTAGTTAGAGTTTGGTTGGGTGGACCCTCTGAGGTGGAAGCCACAGGGATCTGCGGGGGCTCGTCTGTGCCTCCTCCGTGGGCTTGATCCCGGCGACAGCCTTGCCCCGGGCAGGGGCTCACAGGGAGAGGGGTGGTCCCAGGCACCCTTCACGGATGTCAGTCTAAGGGTGGGGGCGGGGGGTCTTCTGTAGGACACGCGGTCAGACGTGAACAGGGGGCTTCGTAATTCAGGACTGCCTCGAAGCTTCGAGGACGGTTAACGATGCAGTGACAGTGCTGAGGGCGCGTTTTACATCGGCGAGGTGGTGCTAAATTTAGATACACGGGGTCTTAAACATCAGGTCGGTGTAAACGTGCAGATCTTGGTTAGTAAGGGGAGCGGAAATACAAGCACACAATCCCCTGTCACTTGCCCCAGAACCTCGCTGCCGAGAAGACGTACAACAACCTGGACATCACGGTGACCCAGGCCCTGCAGCACCGCTCGCAGTACTTCGAGGGCGTCGTGAAGTGCAGCAAGCTGGAAGTCCTGGAGACCATCGTGGACAGGATAGTGCGGGCCGAGGTGAGGGCTGGGCCCCCTCCCCACCCACCCCTGCCCGCGCTTGCGGCGCCGCGGGGTTCCAGGTCATGGCGCCAGCCAGCGAGGCAGCTTCGGTGCCGTTGGGCAGCGTGCTTCCCCCATGATGCTTGGCACGCAGTAGGTCGCCTGCAAATGCTCAGGGAACCGAACTGTTAAGTGCTGATCTCGTAGTTGAGTCAAACCGGTAAGAAACGCCCATGGCTTAACAGGCACGTAGTTAAGAAATGTCCCCAGCGCTTTAGGTCTATGAATTTAAACTTGTGTCATTACATACAGCTGCAACCAAGGGGATGCTCCACCAAAACAGCCTTTGATCTTCTTACATTAATTCTCTGTCTCCCGACTTAGTAGTGGGAGGACTCCTAACCTCGTCTCCTGACCCTCCGCGCCCTGCTGCCGTGAACGTGAGGGCTCTGAGTGTACCTCGGGTAACACTTCCGGTAAAAGAAGAGTGAGGTCCGCGCCTGACGGATCTAATTCAGCATCCCCACTCCCGGAGTCGTTTCTTCCCTGCCTCACGAGACGGGGATGGCAGTGTCAGCCCGTTTACCACTCCCCGGGACTGGAGGACCAGCCCCAAAGTGGGCCGAATCAGGTCATGATGATGCTGATTACCATCTGCTTTGGTAATTCTCATTATAAACGGGAGACTACAGTCCACGAAGAAACATTCCTGAGCGTTTCTTAGGCTCCGAACAGGCGATCTTAAGGTTCCACGTGAAACAGGGCTTGCGCCCTCTCGGAAGCCATCTTGTAGAAACGCCGCCCTGTTTGCGTCCTTGCCTGTTGCAGACGTCCGCCCTGCCCTGGGCTCACCTGAGGGGACCCCACGCCCCCAGCTACCATGGTCACAGCTTTCGAGTATTTCACTAGAATCTCCATATGAATGCTTCGCTTTTCTACTCGACCTTACTGTCCATCACTCTTGTTCTCCAAAGAGTTTTCACTGACACAGGAATACATTTTAACTTTTTACTAAATTCCATAGAATCTTGGGTGTTTTGAAGATCGTAAGCAGAAATAGATAAGAGCTCTCTTCCTATGTATAAGGATAATGGACATCCATATGATGGAATCCTTTATAACAATGAGAAATGTTCTAGAAGATATGGAAAAAGCATGAACCATGTATTACCAAGAGAAAAAGCCACTGACTACACACAGCATGAGTGTTATTATGGACACGCACACGCAGGTGTAGAAGGAAGGCCGGAAGTCCCACCACACAGCAGTGCGGGCGGCTGTTCCTGTCACCGTGGGGAATGCAGGACAATGCTGCTCAGCCCTGAGCGCTCGTGTTTGAACATGTGTGACTCTCGGGTTAAAGAAAAACGTAATTGGCGTGTCTTTTCAGCACACCTGGCAAGCAATCGAAATTTCGTTGTAATAGGAAGTAGGTCATTGAGGGAAAAGGTGTAATTTAACACTTCTCAAGCTCTCCGTTTTGACTTTTTTCCCCACTGAAATAATTTCCTTCCCCAGATAACTCTTTGCTGGGGCACAAAGGCCAGTTTTAGCCTCAGTACAGTTTTGGGGGAAGGGGTGCCGTATCAGCAACGATTTTGAGCATTTATAGGACATCAGTGTCACACCAGAATTTTCGCTAGTTTAGACCGAGCAACAAATGACAAGAAAATATTTTTGGTAGTCATTTCTGCCTGGTAGCGTTAATTCTCTGGGCGAGATGGCCACCCTCTGACCTTCAGAAGTTCAGAAAAGAGTTATTTAATTAGCATTATTGAACGTTAACAGCAAAATGCATCCAGTATAAACTAGAAAGCCCTCGCTGATCCCAAATACAAGCCATCATTTTAATTATTGAGAATTATAGGAAAATAATTGTGTTATATGACAGGATTATTGAAGACCCTGAGTTTTTTTTTTTTTTTAGAGAAAGTTTTAAAGTTTATTTAAGTCACCTCTGCACCCAACATGGGGCCCAAACTCATGACCCTGAAGATCGAGAATCACCTGCTTGCCTGCCTGAGCCGCCAGCCCGGCACCCCTAGAGAGACTTTTAAAAGTTAACATTGTCATGTGAAAGAGGACAAAAGTGATTTTTTTTTTTAACCCAAAGCAAGCGAGGACGTGAAAAGCATCACCAACACGGTACCAGAGACAAATATAGAGAGAATTTCCTTCTCCTCCCGTCTCCTTCCTGCGCCCCCGACAGTGTGTGGCCAGGAACTGTCACCCGGGGGAAGAGGACCGTCTCCGAGGGAACCAGCGGGCAGGTGGCTGCTCCAGCCACGTTCCAAAGCTCCAAAGCCGGAGTGTCAGAAGCCTGCGCGTAGCCTGTCTCAATCACCGTTCGCTTCTCCTCCGGACTGAGCAGATGATACAGAAATTTTGTAGAGAAAAGACTATAGAAACAGGAAGAGCTGTGACCCATTTTGTTCCACTCTCATTTGGTTGGACGTCTCACCCACGTAAATCAGTATCTGAGAATTACTAGAAACTGAGATCCAGCTGTACAAAACGGAGAGCTTCCGTGTAAGAGATCATGGCTACATTGTGCACACGGTTTGGGTTGTATCGCTCGGACGTTCCTGTGTGGACAACGGCGGGGCACGGCCAGCTGCCGCCACAGTGGTGAAGAGACCCCGTATTCTTAGCGCCAGGACCTCTCCCGGTTCCGTGCGCCACTTCCGTCCCTCAGCTGTGGGATGTGTTCATCGTATCGCATACGAGACACGCTCCCTAACGCGCGTCATAAACCCCGTGGACTCTGACCCGCCACCCACTTCCCTCTTGTTGCAGGTGCATCGGCTGGTGGTAGTGAACGAGGCGGACAGCATCGTGGGCATCATCTCCCTGTCGGACATCCTGCAGGCCTTGATCCTCACGCCCGCAGGTACGGGCGCCGGCGGCTGGCGCTGCCCTCCGCGTGTGGGGAGGGGGGAGCAGGGAGGGGGCCTCAGGCGGCTGCTTCGCCACCACGCACAGAGCTTGGCTCCCTGGGCGCTCCTCTGTAAACCGTCTTCACTTTGCGTGTGGTTCGTCTTTGCTGTCCTGCTCCGCTCGGGTGAGAAGAGTTTGTAGAAAGGATTCTTAGGAGCGGCCCGTCAGCGGGCAGCCTGCGTCACCAAGGGCCGGTGCCCGTCCTCACCCTTCCCATTCAGGAGCCAAGATCCCTTCCGTTTTGCTTTATTTTTAGGACGACTACCTGGGAACCCAGGAGGGAAATTCTTTGCTCTACTCTTAAAAAGCTTACTAGGATTTTGAGTATATAAAACAGAAGATCTGAACACAAACTTTTTCCATTAACAGGCATGGAAATTGCATTATCTCCCAAACAGCCTTGGTGGCTGACCTTATTTTGTGCCAGACCAGCTCTGAGCAAGCACTCAAGCTAGAGCGTGCAGGGGGAGGGGAGGAGGGGCTCCGGAACAGAGGGGTGCTGTGTGCGATGTTTAGTGGTGAGAGGCGAGCTGAGGGGTCCTAAAGGCTCCAGCCCTCTCTTTCCCCCCAACCCCACTCCTCCCCTCCCCCCTCCCCCCTCCATCAAGTACAAACCATCCAGCCATGGGCCAGACTCACCAGTGCCAAGACGGGCCGAGGCCGCAAAGTGACGTGCGCTTCGAACTCTGAGAAGTCAAAGTGTAGGTGCCCTATGGTATTGATTTTTCTTCGGTTCTGAGATCAGACTAGCCAAGCCTAGTTTCCAGTTGGTTTCCAACTGACGATGCTCATCATAAAGGAGTCCGTGCCACCAGCGAGAAACGTCACCTTCTCTGTGTGCGAACACCCAGGACAGGACCTTGGCAGAGAACCAGCACCAGGAGGGGGTCCACGGACTCAGAAACCTGGAGACGGGGCCTCGAGCAGTCGCTTCCAGTGGCCAGTGTTCAGGAACCTGGAGCTCAGGATAACCTTTGTCACCACGGAAGAGCCATACAAGGACTCTGACTGACCCTAGTACTTGTAATAAGTGCAAACCGGAAATAAACCCAGACCCCTAGCAGAAGGCCAGGCCGACGGCACCACACCCGTGCCATGGGTGCTCCCCGGCTGGCAGGGGCCTCCCGAGGATGTTCTTGGCCTCACGCATGGCCTTGGGCAGACAGGCGAGACCCCCACCCCCACCGAGAGAATGTGCTCACGCTCCTGTGCAAGCCGCACAGCTCCCCCGAGCACACAGGGAAGGGCCGCGTCGAGGGCAGGCCCAGCCTTGGAGACAGGGCCCCCGACTTGCCGGGCACTCGTTTGCCCCGCAGGGTCACATCTCGGCCCCAGTGTCCTGTGGCCAGGAGTCTGCGCGTCGTGAACCCCAGAGTAAACTAATCGCCGTCTTCAGCCTCTGCGCTAGTGTCACAGACCCTGAGGGTGAGGACAGTGGCCGGAGCGCCTGGCTGGCCACGTCGGTAGAGCATGTGACTCCTAACCTACGGGTTGGGAGTTCGAGCCCCACATTGGGCATAGAGATTATTAAACATTTTCACTTACTATTTTAAAGTAAAGAAAACAGAGGAGAACGTTGGACTGGAGGAGTTTACATTTCCATCCACGTTTGAGATTTTTAAAATTCCAAGTCGTTAATACTCCCCTGTGGGGAGGAACCCCGGTCCACAGCCGGAACTGGTGTGTGTGTTACCATAGGAATAACGTTCTAAAGATAGTAGTGGAGTTGGAATTCTCTGCAGCAAAGCGTGTAGAACCTATTTAGGAAAAATGCTCCACGGCCCTAATCACCGGATCAGGAGAGAACATTTGGAGACCACGCGCCCCGCCCGCCTCCCGTCAGCAGCCCCTCCAGACGCGCTCACGCGTGAGAGATGAGGCCACGCAAGCATCGGAGGAGGGCTCCGGCCTGGCTAGCCTGACCCCCGTGTCCCCCAAGAGCTGCCCCTGGCAGGCTGCCCGTCCAGCCAGCCACTGAGCGAGCAGGCCGACACGGGCCCCGCGTCCTTCCGACTTACTCTGATTGAAACCAGACCCCAGGGGAGGCCGGCTGTGGGCGACAGGGCGCCCCGGCCAGGGCCCGCGCCGCCGGGTGGGGATCATCGGCGGGAGGCGCTATGAGAAAGCATCCGCTGTGGCGTGAATAAAAGCCACCAGTGGCCACTCAGCAGCTAGCGGACATGGTCCTCCGTCAAGGAGACCCGAATTCGACACAGGAACATTTTCTGTGTGGTAGCAGCTCCTTGTAAAACGTGGACCGTCCGGGCGAATCCAAGCGCGCGCAGCCAGCGAAAAGATACCCGGTGGAGTGTGAGCTGCAGGTGTCCAGCCCCTCATATTCGATAGATTGCTCATCTCTTCCAAAAGTCTTCTTGCACCTGAAGAGAAAACAGGAGAGGCGGCTGAGAAAAACAGCGCCCCGCTGGCCGTTTGGAGGTACACCAGCCAGATGCGGGGAGGTGCCCGTGAACGTGTTAGAGCACTTCTGTTAAACACTTTGGGAGGACGCACAGGCACACTCCGGGATCCCGCGGGCTGGGGTCCGGGCCCCTGTGGTGCAGTGACTGCAGGGGCCCTGGGGGGAAGCGAGCAGGAGGGCCCTGCCGGTGTCCTGGGCCGTGGGAGGCGCCTCTGCACGACTGGGGGGGGGTGCGCCCCGCGCCGGGTCTGAGACCACAGTGGACGCACCTTTGGGAAAGAGAACCCGTGAACCGCCAGCCTCGCTCTCGGCGAGTCCGGATCCTCCTGCTGGTGGGGTCTTGCCCGACGGGGCAGGGTGGGGGCGCTGACGGCTGGTGGCTGCACTGCGGCTTGAAAGACGACAGCGGGGACATTGGCCACACGGATCAGCTCAGCTCCTCCCGTGACCGTCACGGGCCATTTCTCTGTGCGGGCGGGGCCGTGTGAGAGCATTTTACCCCGAGGAGCACTTCTTCCAGGACTGGGTCTGTCCCCCACACCTGCCGCCGCCTTGTCGACCAGGCTGAGGGGACGTCCCGAGTCCT
>NC_043701.1:5192896-5203012 GCF_006229205.1 Suricata suricatta
GGTAGGGTCTACGGCCAGCCTCCGCTGTTCCGTGTAGGGAGCGCAGGCGGGGCCGACCTCGCCCGGCTCCCAGGGGCCCTCGGGGTTGCAGGGTGGTCGCTGGGCGCTGGCCTCAGCCTCAAGTCACCGGCCGCGTCAGCGCCTCACAGGGCAGGCAGCCTGGCCTTGGAAGCGGTGAGGCCTGGCACGGACTCCTCTCTGGCCGGGACGGCCCTGGCCTGCACCTCCCACTACAGCTGGTGTGTGCGCAGTGAGGACGTGCAGCGCTCCCAGCTGGACCTGCTGGAGACCTTGGCGCTCGCCAGGCCCCCTGTGCCGTGGAGACGGCCCCTTTCCCCGAGCCCCCTGAGCTTCAGGCTTCCCCTCTGCAGCCCCCTCCCGTCTCTCCACCTTCACAGCACTGAAGAGAGTTAGGGCCCAGCTCAGGCGTCAGGGAACATGTGGCCGGTGGGATCCTCTGTCCAGACCCCTGCGACTTCCTCCAGGCCAGCAGGGGGGCTGTGCTGCCTTCCGGAGTCCCCAGAGGAGCACTTTCCATTTTCTTCACGAGCGTTTCCTTTGCGTTCACAGCAGGGCTCGCTGTTGGGTGACAGAGCCCCAGCTTTGGACATCGCTGGGCGTGACCGTTTCTAGCTTTCGATACAAAGTGCAAGGTGGGCGACCCTTCCCTTTCCGGAAGACCTCAGCCCTCAGCCGTGAGGGGCCCCCACCGGGTTGTTCCCTTGGCCTCATTTTAATACTTTTCCGTCTCGGGGACCAGGGGGCCCCTGAGGAGCGGGAGAGCGGTGGGGGAAGGGCCGGGAGCGGCTGAAGCACGCAACAGTTACAAGTTGCCACATGTGCGTGGCTCACAGCACCAGCAGTTACGGTAGTGACAGAGGTCCCGGATCGCAGTGACAGGTATCATCTTGAAACGGGGGAGGCACGCAGAACAAGCGCCGTTTGGAAGATGGCCCCAGTACACGTGCGGACACAGGTGACCACAGGCCCTCAGTCTGCAAGGACCAGTTGCCATGGGCGCAGGGAGCCACAGCAAGGCCGCACCGTCACGAAGACACACGCGTTCGCTTTTAAAGACATTTGCACCAGAACCCTCTTCTTTTCCAAATTAAATCTTGGGTATTTAACACCCAGGACACGGAGCACCGGACTAGATGTGGGCCGCCCTGTTGGGCGGGGGCAGGGAGCTTGGAGCCACCAGTTCCTCCTCCGCCTCTAGGGTCTGGAACCTTCTCCTACGGTGAAGCAGGGGTGAGAACCGCCCTGTGATGCCCGCCCCCCTCCCCCCCCCCCACACACACACCGTGTCTTTATGTTGTTTGAAGCTTCTGTTTTCTGTCTCTGACAGGTGCCAAACAAAAGGAGCCAGAAACGGAATGACCGCTGTGGGTGGAGGAGCCCCCGTGGGAGAACGTGAACAAAGATCCCGGGTCGCACTTTGCCTCGTGAACGCTGACCGTGACCGAAGGCAGCACAGCGGCAGAGAACGTGTATCAGGGTTTAGTGAGGGGTACTTTTTTTCCAGTGATGCTGAAACAGCATAAGGAACCGATTTCACGTGTGTGAGGACTCGGGCTCGCCCTCGAGGACTGCTCCCGGACCTTCGTCCGAGCGATTTCAATGCTGTATGTTATTAAAGTGCACTGTGTCCTGAAGTTTCTATTATTTTTCATTTCAAAGGAGTCACTGGTCTGGAACAGGGAATCAGACATAAGGCGAGCGCAGGGCCTCTCGGACCTAGTGCCTTGTGTCGGGACACGTGATCTGTCACCACTGCGGCCCAGGACAGCTGGGGCCGCACGGTGCTGGGGCGTGACAGTCTCTGGACCTTTACCAAATCAGTTTTGTTTTCATTAGGTTTGTCAAACTGTTGTAATTTGGATATAAATACTTTATAAAGCTTCCACAGCAGTTTTCTGTTTAAGCGTCTGTTCTGAACTACGGTGCACACAAAACCGCCGACTCCTTTATTTATTTTTACTCTCGTGCAGTTTTGTTTGTTTGTTTGTTTGTACACATCTTGGTGGCTGAGCTTCCTCCCACTAATAAACCACTGGTGGTTATTTTCAAATGGCCAACTTCTCACTTAGATTTGGATCCGGAAAGCATAGGACTTCTAAAATAGCCACTGTTGGAGGGGGAGAGCCGAAGGTTCTACAAGCAGGGGTGAGCGCGCCCGCGCGGCGGGGCAGGGGCGGCGGTGGCGAGCAGCCCGAAGGGGTCAGTTCTCCTCGTGTACCGGACGTGAAGTCCCGATGTTTGGGTGGCTGCTGTGACTGTCCCCGTAAACCCCGCCGTGGCGCGGGCCGCATGGCTCAGGAGAACCATGTTTCCTGACGTAAGCGCTCTGAAAACGTCCACACTGTGTATATAGGAGTACAGTTTGGTGTTTTTTGTTTTGGGTTTTTTTTTTTTTTTGGCAGATTGAAAGATTAAAATAAATGTTATTATTGACTACTTTGTTCAAGAAGTTCTTTAAAATACCACTTGTTTTAGCACATATTAATTAAAAATCTGCATGAAGTTTCCTGCTTAGATATTTCTCCCCAAGTGAAGGAGAATATGAGTTCTCATAGCCCTTTTCCATCAGCAGAGGGGAAAAAAAACCTGGGGAGCCTGGCTGGATCGGTTGGAGGAACATGTGACTCTTGATCTTGGGCTTGTGAGTTCGAGCCCCACACTGGGTGTTTATATTAAAGTCTTGGGGTGACTCAGTCGGTTGAGTATCTGACATCAGCTCGGGTCATGAGCTCACAGTTCGTGAGTTCGAGCCCTGCATGGAGCCGATAGGGCAGAGCCCACTTTGGATCTCTCTCTGCCCCTCCCCTGCTCGTGCATGCTCTCAAAAATAAATTAAAAACATTAGAAAATAATAATAAAATCTTGGGGCACCTGGGTGGCTCAGTCGGTTAAGCATCCGACTTTAGTTCAGGTCACGATCTCGCAGTTTGTGGGTTCGGGCCGGGCTCTGTGCTGACAGCTCGGAGCCTGGATCCTGCTTCCGATTCTGTGTCTCCCTCCCTCTCTGCCCCTCCCCCGCTCACACACATACTTTCTCAAAAAAAAACTTTTTAAAATTAAAATCTTTAAAGAAAAAAAATGACTCACAAACTTTCTCTCCATTATTAAATAGACTATATTCGATTAAAGATCGACGCACAGATTTTCTTCTGCTGTCCTAGTTAGGCCAACCATGAGAGAACATACAGCAACAATTTCGGTTGTGACTGAGGTCAGCGGTAATACTGGGGAGAACGGGAAACAGTCACACAGCTGCTAGAATCGGTTTTGAAACTCAAAACATCTGCTTTCAGTCGGCCCCAGGTTTGCGACGCGGCCACGAGCTCGCTCAGACCACGCCACGTACAGTATTTTCTGTGCATATTCCGCTTCAGAAAACCGCGCAGGGCCATTTACAAAGAAACGTGCTCCCGGTCTCTCTTCCCACGAGGCACACTCGGTCCGGCAGGCCTCTGGCCGGCTGGCAGGGCAGGGCTGGGCTGGGCAAACATGCCCGGCGCAGCTCGGAGCACCTGCACCCAGGAGGCACCTGCACCCATGAGGCACCAGCGCGGGTGGTGAGGTGGCCACTTCGCAGCCGCAGAGCTGTTCCCAAGAGTTAGCATTTTGTTCCCACCAAGTGATAAAAGACTAGGTTCTAGGAAGTGTGCTTCTCCGCGCCCTTCTAGAAATAAGGGAAAGGGGCACTGGAAGAATCCCAGTGAAAGAAGGACTCTAAGGGAAAAGCCTAGACGCCCCAGAAAACCCACCGTGGAGCCCTTGCTGGATGCGCCCCAGGTGTCCGCAGTGTCCCGTCCCCGCCAGGCTCCCAGGGGCCCCCGCCCTGCCGCGTGGCAGGCTCGCTGCGCACCAACGGCCATGGACGCCCCAGCGAGGAGCCCACGGCCCCCAAAGGCTTGCCATCGACTGATGGGTGACGAATGTGAAAGCAAGAGCATATCACAAACACCACCTGTTCCCAAAGTGGGGCGGGCGTCCCTCCCGAGTTACATTCTAATCTCTAAGGAAAACTGAACGGATTTATTGAACTAACATTTCTTGCGTTTTCCTAGAGAAGCGTCTGCGTTGAGCAGACAATCCTCTTAAACCAGCTGGTTCTCAGCCGGGAGAGATTTGCAACCCCGGGGGGCACATTTGGCAAGGTGGAGACCCATGTGCTTGTCACAATGGGGATGTGCCGCGGGCACCTGGTGGGCAGAGGCCACAGACGCTGTGCACGAGCCACAGCCCAAGGTGTCAGCAAGTGAGGAGGTTAGAAACTGCCCCGAACAACGGACGATCCTGTGGGTGTTTTGGTTTCCTTTGTCACTTCCCAACTGAATCCCTCTGTCTTTGGGGGTGGGGGACGGAAAACCTGAGCAGGCGGCCTTTCTAGGAAAGGGGACGATCAAAATAATCCACAGATAGATTTCATATGTTTAATTCCAAGGCACTTTCCCCAAAAAGAGAATTTTGTTTTGCATAATAGCCCTCTCAGGAGAAAATTCCAACCCGCAGGGAAATACTTGGAAGTTTCACTGTTATTTTCTTTTCATAAAGAAATCGACAACAGGTTCCAAAGTTGTTTTTTCACCTAAAATTCCCTGTGAAACTGGCAGACTTGTAAGGCTACATAAAGAGCATGCTTACAACACATTCACAAGAAACCCCTAAAATCCCCTCACGCTGTGGTTATGGCCCCCGTTTATTTCTTGGACTTCCCATGCTGCCCAAGATTTACCTTTAGATGCCAGCCCACCCCAGGGCATGGAATTACCACTTGGCTCTCAAAGACACGGAGGAGCCTTCCTGCAGGGAGGTCGGCAAGAAAGCCAGACACCTAGTTCCCTCTAGACCACTCTGTCCAGTGCTGCTTGACCTTCACCTCCAGGGAACTTGCGGGTTGGAATCTGAAGACGGAGAACGCTGCTCTCACTTCAACTGTGCCCTCCCCTCTCTGGAAAGCCTGCATCACAGCCACCTGCTCTCACCGGGGACCAGAGCCTGAGGGGCCCCTGCTTCTGGGAGGTTGGGGACGCAGGATTAGTCTCGCACTCGCCTCCACCCCGTCAAGGTCAGGAGCATCTGGCCCTCCCCTCCCCCCACTGCCCCGGGAAACGGGAGCGTGGCCACCACCCACCACTGCAACAAATCCGAGAACGCAGGTAAACACTGCCAGGTGTCACGGGCGCTCATTTGCCACAGGCCATTTGCCTCACCCGTTCCGGCCACCAGCCCTCCCGGCCGTCCATCCAGGTGCAGACCTCTCCCGGCCGCGCGCACGAGCCTGAGAGCGGGTCCCTCCCCTCACAGCCCTTCCACACTGTGCTTCTGGGCCTGAGAGAAACACACAACGGCCCACAGCCAAGCCCGGGGCTGCTACGGCCTCGGCCACCTCCACCTCCATGGCCTCGGCCGCAAAGACCAAGTGGGAACCTCAAACTGCTGCCCCTGAGGCCTGGCCACTTCCCGGCAGGCCGAGGTCTGGGGAGGGTGGGGGCCCCCCACCTCGTGGCACGTGCACCCCCGAGGCCCCCCTTGCTTTGGCAACCCTTTCAAGATGCTTCCTGGCCCACAAGGCGCCCCAGCCGTGGGGTCGCCTCCCATCTGGCTGGCACAGGGGAAGGGGAGCGGGCCGCACCCAGGAACTGCTGACGTCTACCCACAGCCCCAGCCCCCCAGGTCCTGTGCAGCCACCGCTCCACCACCCCCTCCCGCAGGACTCACCATCTCCCACCGGGAGGAGGAGACGCTGGCGGCCTGGGAATCTTCCCTGAACTGTTCAATCCTCCTCCTCTCCGCCCCGCCCCTTGAAGAGACCGCGTCAAGATGCCATGGCCTCCGAATGCATTCGGCTCAAGACGCCCGCAAAGCTGACCCTTCCAACGTCACCGCCGCCAAGCTGCATTTTTAAACCAAAAATCTCACCCGTTCAGTTCACTGCTCAGAAAGGATCACAGGGCCCCCGGCAGTGGGGACCGGGCCCCGGAGCCCTCGCCTCCCACTGAGCCTCCTACCTGCGGGCTCCCAGTCCTTCCAGAAGCTCCACGCCTTCCACGCCTGCCCACCGGCCTGGGCTGGTCCCCAGCCCGCTTCTCACCTGCAGATACTCAACTGCTCGCTCAAGGGCCAAGTCGAGCGCTACCTGCATGGCCTCCACCTGGAGGCCCCCAGGACCCTCCCCAGCTCGTGGATGGACGCCTCCCTCCTCTGACAGGACAGGCTGTATTTCCTCGGCCTGTTCCGCCCGCCTCCTCCCTGGATGGCGGAGGACTGTGCTTGAAGCCACCCGGCATCTCGGGTCAGAAGACACGCTTCTCGGGCGCCTGGGGGGCTCAGTCGGTTGAGCATTGACTTCGGCTCAGGTCATGATCTCATGGTTTGTGAGTTCAAGCCCTGCGTGGGGCTCTGCACTGATAGGGCGGAGCCTGCCTGGGATTCTCACTCCCTCTGCCCCTCCCCTACTTGTGTGCACGTGTGCTCTCGATCTCTCTCAAAATAAATAAACTTAAAAAAAAAAAAGAAGAAGAAGAAGAGGGGCACCTGGGTGGCTCAGTCAGTTGAGCGTCAGACTTCGGCTCAGGTCATGATCTCACAGTTCAGGAGTTCGAGCCCCGCATCAGGCTCTTTGCTGACAGCTCGGAGCCTGGAGCCTGCCTCAATTTCTGTGTCTCCCTCTCTCTGCCTCTCCCTTGCTTGTGCTCTTTCTCTCTCTCTCTCTCTCTCTCTCTCTCAAAAACAAACAGGAAAAAACATTTTTTTCAAGAACATATGCTTCCCAGTAATGCCATGCACATCAGAAAACTGTGGTAAAATCCTTCACCTTTCCTGGCGTGGCTGGTCCCTCGTGCAGTTGCCGACACCGAGAGACGCGCACACGGCTACGTGTAAGCATGCTCCCCAACACCAACGGTCTCGCACGTGAGCCGCAGGTGTCGTCCTCAGGTAGGGCCCCCTGAGCCCCTCGAGAGAACAAGTCCCTACTCCTCTCCATACTCCCACACTGGCGCATCTCTGGACCTGAGGGGCGCTTCAGGAATGTTCGCCCGATGTTGGATGAGTGGTTGGGAAAGGCCGGCACATCCAGTAGCTCTTGGGGGCTGGGGACATGCCCCAACCATGGGGAGCTGTCCCCTACATTGCCAGGCGACTTGAGAAAGGTACAGAGACACCACAGATCATGGGCATTGTCTACGGATTTAGAGGCAGCCCTCCTCTCCGCCTTCACCTCTGGGTTCTTACCCAGGGAGCCCAGAAGAGGAGGCGGGGGGCAGGTCCCTGAGGAGCGAGCGAGAGCCTTATCAGAGGAGGGGACGTGGACGCCCGCAGACCCCCATGGCGCCCGTGGCCGGCAGAGGGCTGTCCTTGTCGGTCGGGACGCCAGAGGGCTGGCAGTCAAAGCACAAGGGACAAGCTCTCTTCTCTTGGGAGAACGGAGCAAAAGACACCAGCACCTGCTGAGAGGGACAGCGGAGGCTTCCAGAGCGGCGGGCGGAAATGACCAGAGACGCCAGCCCCACGCCAGCCCCACGCCAGCCCCTCACGCCTGCGCAGAAGGAACGGAGGGCTCGAGCGATTCACTCCTGCGCCGCCTCACATCCGGAAGCAGCTGTTCCCTGATATTTTGGGAATTCCCAGGCACCACCTTTCTTTGCCCCTTGTCGTCTTCTTGATGGCTGAAAACATTTCCAGAAACATCCCACCCCCCCAAAAAAAAGGCTGTTTGGGGAACGGGCCCTGGGCTAGTTCCTAAATGAGGGGCAGGAGGGGACAGGTGGGTGGCCCCTGGGTGGGAAGTTTCCAGCAAACGAGCCCAGGAGGAGCAGACGTGGGCGGCCCCCCGACCCCCACTGTCCCTGTGGCTTTTCAGAACCACATCAAAGAGAAGCGTTGCTCAGTCCCCGATCAATTAGGCTTCAGTATTCATTTCTTTAGCAACTATGACACTGTGCACAAAGCACCCACCGCGGGCCGGGCCCCCTTCGGGGGACGGGGACGCGTCTGTGAACACGGCAGACCCCCGCCCGCAGGAGCCGCCGTCCCGTGTGCGGCGAGAACACTTTAAGAGAACAGCAGGCCAGCACCTAACGGTTCTTCTCTCCCGGGAGCGCCTCCCCCGGCCCCCTCCCCAGTTTCCGCTCAGCCCCCTCCCTCGCCACCCGCCAGCCTCGCTAAGACCTCACTTCCAGATGTGGCCTGTTCTGACCACCGTCTATTAAGAATTACTAGCACCTCAAATAAGGACAGCAGGGAGGGGAGAAGCCGCAGACCATGAGGCCGCGCCCGCCAGGCGCCGCGAGGGCCTGGTCTCTCTTGCTCCCACACAACATCCGAGGTGGCGGCCCTGGCACAGAAGCTGTAACCTGGCCGGGCTGGTCCCACTTCGAATTCCAGCGCTGTGGGACTTGATAACAGGCCTCATTCCGAAGCCCACGCTTTTTTTTTTTTTTAAGTTTATTTATTTGGCGGGGGAGAGAGAGAGAAAGAGAGAGCGAGCGAGAGACAGCGTGAGTGGGGGAGGGGCAGGGAGAGGGAGACTCCCAAGCAGGCTCTGTACTGTCGGTACAGAGCCCAAGGTCGGCCTTGAACTCACAAACGGTGAGATCATGACCTGAACCGAAACCAAGAGTCAGACGCTTTGACTGAGCCCCCCAAGCGCCCCTCAATGCACCTGCTCTTAATCCCAGTTCTAAACAGCCGCTGCGGGCGGAACTGTGTCCCCCGCAAAGATCTGAAGGGTCCCCCACAGTCCCTGTGCACGTGACCTCATCTGGAAACAGGGTCTTCGCAGCCAAGGTCAAGTTAGGTGAGCTCACACTAACGAAGAGGCGGCCATGTGATGGCGGACACAGACTGACTTCTGTGACAGAGAAGGTGCTGAGAAGATGCTAGGACATAAAGGGTTGTTTTAAAAACTCTACCAAAAAATGTTTATAAAAGTAAAGCCGTGTCCTTTTAAAAATAACTTTCTCTTAACCCAGACGTGTCAGACTGGAAATGCACGACGGAAAGACCGAGCTGAGGAAGACAGAGGTTGCAGACGGCGACAGAGGTCCACCTGCGGCCCCGTGAAGCGCGTGGCCGGAAGCGCGCCCCGAGAGCAGAGCTGTCTTCGCAGCCGGCCGCCGCCTCACTCGGCGGGGAGCAGCGAGCCTGGTCCCCGTGCGTGCGCACCCGACGCTCCCACGGGTCACGCCGTGACTCAGCTGACCCACGTGCTCTCTTCGGAAACAGGCTTTAAGAACTGTGAACGGTTTTCAAAAGAGCACAGTGCAAATCGGCTGGAGAAGGGCCGCGCCCCACTCAGAAGCTAAGGGACAGTGCGGGGCAGGGAAATGACGAGACCCGCGTCCCCTGCAGCCCGGAGCCCTCCTGCCCACCCACCGCCACGTTCACGAGGGCCACGGACTTATCGAACAGTGACGGGGGGGGGGGCAGCCCTCCTCCTGCCCCCCACTTCCGCTGAGCCTCCTGCTCGGGTCCCTGTGCGCCCCCAACCCGGCCGGCCCTCCCCGGCTGCCCCTCGCCGCCCTGCCTCCTACCGCAGCCCGACTCGACTGTCCTGGCCAGGCACCACCCACCCCTGCCCTCCTGCAAAAGCCCAGCCCTGGCCGGACCCTGGCCCCTCCCCTCCCCGGCACTACCCCACAAGGCCCCCTCTGCCCCTTCCCCCACATCCCACCCCACCCCTGCACAGCCCAGACTGGACCCTGGCACCTCCCTGCACTACCCTGCAAGGCCCCCTCTGCCCTCTACCACTTCCCCACTCCCACCCCACCCCTGCACAGCCCAGGCTAGATGCCGGCACCCCCCCAACTAACCTGCAAGGCCCCCTCTGCCCTCTGCTCCTGTCCCCCCTCTCGCCCCACCCCTGCATAGCCCTAGCCTGACTCTCGCCCCCCCACCACTACCCCACAAGGCCCCCTCTGCACTCTGCCCCTTCCCCCCTCCCCATACCACCCTGCAAAGCCTCCTCTGCCCTCACCACTTTCCCCCTCCCACCCTACCCCTACACAGCCCTGGCCAGAACCCCCTCCCATCCATGGCCCCCAGCTGACTCCCACCTTGACCCCTGCACAGCCCCCACCCTGGCCCCCTACACACACACACAGACAC
>NC_043701.1:5203112-5206117 GCF_006229205.1 Suricata suricatta
CCCCTCCTGGTCTTGGCTGGCCCCCAGCTGCCACCCCTTCATGTGCTTAGTTTTCCATCATCAACCGTTAATTCATCCCCAAACTCCCTGCACCGAACACCAGTCTCCTCACAAGGGCGTGTTAACCCCTCTGTCTTCTCTCTCAGCAGCCTCACTCCCGGGCCCTGCCCTCCCCCGCCCTCCTTCTGGCCTAATGGCTCCCAGACCTGCTGCCCAGCAGGTGTTTGTCAATGTTATTCTTCCCAAAACTAACATTATACTTTGTTAATAATCTAACTCTGTTTTCTGTATCTGTTTTTTTAAGTTTTATTTATGTAAGTAATCTCTACATCCCATGTGGGGCTTGAACTGACAACTTCGGGATCAAGACTCTCATGCTCTTCCCACTGAGCCAGCCAGGCACCCGTTTTCTAGATCTTTAACTTCAGCTCTTTATTTTTCCTTCCTTCTGCTTTCCTTAAGTTTATTACGTTCTCCTAACTTCTTAAGTAAGTCACTAAGCTCATTAACGTTTAGCCTTCTGTGTTTGTTCTAATGTAAGCATTCAAGGCCAACTTTTTCCCTTTCATGGCATCCCATATGCTTTGATTTGTAGCATATTTTTTCTCTATGAAGGCTTACAGTGTGGAGCCCAAGTTGGGGCTTGAGCCCATGACCCTGAGACTAAGCCCTGAGCTGAGATCAAGGATCGGACACTTAACCGACTGAGCCACGCAGGCACCCAGACTTGTGGCATTTTTATTATCAGTTTAAATTTTTTCTCATTGTCTTTATGATTTCTTTTTGACCCATGAATTATGCAGGAGTAGATTTCCTACTTTCCAAATGTATGGGGCTCTCTGTTTTGTTATTGATTTCTAACTTAATTGCATTGTGGTTGGAGAATGTGGTCGAGAAATTCTTGGAAATGTGTCGAGCCTTGCTTTATGACACTCTCCATGGTCAGTTTTCACAAATGGATTAAACATGTCGATGAAGAATGTGTATTTATTTTCATCGGTGGAGAGCAACGTGCTGCAGGTGGTCGTGAAACAACTTTGTTAACTCTGCCATTCAAATCTCTTCTGTCTTTACAGATTTTTAAAAACGATTCTGCTTATCCATTACTAAAAGGTATTAAATTATCCTATATGATTTCAATTTCTCCTGGTAACTCTGTCAAGTTTTGCTTCACATATTTTGCATAAACACAATGTTACTGGCTACATGAAAGTTTCAAACAGTAATATGTTCCTGGTGAATGAAACCTTTCATAATTATTTAGAGACTCTAACCATAGTAATGGTTTTGCTTTAAAATCCATTTTGTTGGAGCCCCTGGGTGGCTCGGTCGGTTAAGCGTCCGGCTTCGGCTCAGGTCATGATCTCGCAGTTCGTGGGTTCGAGCCCCGTGTCGGGCTCTGTGCTGACCGCTAGCTCAGAGCCTGGAGCCTGTTTCAGATTCTGTGTCTCCCTCTCTCTCTGACCCTCCCCTGCTCGCACTGTCTCTCTCTGTCTTTCAAAAATAAATAAAAAAACATTAAAAAAAATTTTTTTAATCCATTTTGTTTTATATCAGTGCAGCTTCAAAGCCTGTTTTGGTCAGTATTTGGGATAGCCTGTTCGTGAGCCATTCCAAATCGCTTCTACTTTCTACTTGTCTGTATGATTATGTCTCAGATCATCATATGGTTGGATTTTTTTAAAAAAAGTCCATTCTGTCCATTGTTATCTTTAGATCAAAACATTTAGGTCCATTTGTCATAATTATTGATATATTTGTATTTTGTGTTCATTTTGTGTTTTCTATTTACATGGCCTTATTTTATGTTTCTCTTTCCCTCCTTTTGATTATTTCTTATTCTGTATGCCCCTTCTACTATTTGGAGGTTTTGCATATTTCAGTACTATCTCAAACAGAGAGAAAAAATGTTTTTAATTTAACTATTGGGTCACCTGAGTGGCTCAATTGGTTGGGCGACCGGCTTTGGCTCATGTCATGGTCTCATGGTTCGTGGGTTCGAGCCCCGCATCAGGCTCTGTGCTGACAGCTCGGAGCCTGGAGCCTGTTTTGGATTCTGTGTCTCCCTCCCTCTCTCTCTGCCCCTCCCCCATTCATGCTCTGTTTCCATCTCAATAATAAATAAACATCAAAAAAAAATTTTTTAAAAAGAATTATATAGCTGATAGATGGAAGATGGCGCACAGAGCAGGAGGACCCTAAGCTCACCTCCTCCCATGGACACAACTGGAAACACTCACATCTTGTAAATAACCTGGAAAATGACATGAAGATTGGCAGAACAAATCCCACAACTAAATGGAGAGACGAGGCCACATCGAAGAGGGGAGGAAAGGTGGAGATGCGGTGGGAGCTGACCGGACCTGCAGGACTGTCCACAGGAGGGGGGACCCGTGGGCACAGAGAAGGGAAAGACCCAGATTATCCTACTGGGAAGCCTGCACGGGGTGGGGGTGGGGTGGGGTAAGGAATCCCCACAACATTTGGCTTTGAAAACCAGAGGTGTGACATTTCATGAGTTCTTACAACCAGGGGGACGTAAAAGCTAGAAGTTTAAAAGGCAGCAGGCTCAGCTCTGAGCGGAAGGGCAAGAGGAAACTGGGTCCCAGCCCTTAAAGAGACAGCACAGCACACAACCTGTGGAGATGCAGCATGCAAGCGGCAGTTTGAAAAAAAATGTCTACAGGACATACGGGGGGTGGGGGTGCTGTTTACTCATCTGGGGGTCACTGGGGGGCCCCACCAGGAACCAAGGGGCTGGCAGACACCGTTTCCCTCCCCCAGCCCCCCAGCATGACCACATGCACGGAGCCAACACCTGACACCTAACTTGCTAAAAGCACCGCCTTGCACCCCACACCGTCCCCCACACTTCAGCAGGCTCGCCCCTCCCATCAGGACCACCTCAGCCCAGCACTCCCCGCCCCCACAAGACCAGCCCCCGCCAACCTTGCCAAGTCAGCACCGCCTGTCCCCACTCACAGGTGGAGCTGACCCCCCCCCCC
>NC_043701.1:5206217-5218503 GCF_006229205.1 Suricata suricatta
TAAACTATGACACCACATACCTCAAATGTGATGGGGAGAGGAGGAAAGAATGGGTTCAAGCTCAGCAACCATGAACTTAACGCAGACTGCTATATGCAGATGATGTTGTGTACAAACCTAAGGTCACCACAAATGCAAAACATAAAGAGAAAGGAATCCAAGTGTACCACTAAAGAAAGCCAACTAATCATGAGAGAAAAAAATCAAGGAGAGAAAGGAACAAAGGGACACCTGGGTGGCTCAATCAGTTGAGTATCCAACTTCAGCTCAGGTCATGATTTCAGTTCATTAGTTCGAGCCCTGCGTCAGGCTCTGTGCTGACAGCCTGCTTCGGATTCTGTGTCTCCCTCTCTCTCTCTGCCCTTCTCCTGTTAATGCTCTGTCTCTCTCTCCTTGTCTCTCAAAAATAAATAAACATTAAAAAAGAAAGGAACAGAGAACTATAAAAACAATGATAAAATAAGTAACAAAATGGTAATAAATACATATCAATATCAATGATTACTTTGAATGTATTTGGATGAAATGTTCCAATGGATGAAATGTTCGATATGCTGCCTACAAAAGACTCACATCAGACGTAAAAACACATGAAGACTGAAAGTGAGGCAACGGGGAAGCATATATCATGCAAAAAGGTGTGAAAAGAAAGCCAGCGTGGCGATCCTTGTGTAAGACAAAATAGACTTTAAAACAAAGAAACCACGCACATTATATAATCAACCAACAAGAAGATATAACAATTGTGGGGGCACCAGGTTGGCTCAGTCGATTAAGCGTCCAGCTTCGGCTCAGGTCACGATCTCACGGTTCGTGGGTTCAAGACCCGCATCGGGTTCTGTGCTGACAGCTCAGAGCCTGGAGCCTGCTTCAGATTCTGTGTCTCCCTCTCTCTCTTATCCTCCCTTGCTCATATTGTCTCTCTCTGACAAATGACAAATTTTGTCTCTCTCAAAAATAAACAAAAAATATTTAAAAAAAAAGAAGATATAACAATTGTAAATATTTATGCACCCAACAGGAAACACAAATACATAAAGCAGTTAATGACCAACCTAAGAAAGTAATTGATAGTAATACAATAATAATAGGGAACTTTTCCTCTTACATCATGGAAAGATCATCCAAATGGAAAATCAACAAGGAAACACTGACTTTGAGTGACATATTGGACCAGATGGATCTAACAGATATACTCAGAACATTCCATCCTAAAACAACAGAATACACATTCATTTCAAGTGCACATGGAACATTCTCCAGAACAGACCACACATTAGGTCACAAAACAAATCTCAACAAATTCAAAAAGACTGAAGTCATGCCAGGCATCTTTTCTGACCACAATGCTATGAAACTAGAAATCAAGCACACAAAAAAAAAATCTGGAAAGAGCACAAATAGATGGAGGTTAATTAACAGGGTACTAAACAATGAATGAATTAGCCAAGAAATCAAAGTGGAAATTAAAAAATACATGGAGACAAATGAACATGAAAACACAATAGTCCAAAATCTTTTGAGATACAGCAAAAACTGTTCCAAGAGGAAATTTATATCAACAGGCCTACCTAAAGAAGAAAAATATCAAATAAACAACCCAACCTTACACCTAAAGGAGCTAGAAAAAGAAGAACAAACAAAACTCAAAAACAATAGAAGGAAGGAAATAATAAATATTAGATCAGAAATAAATGAAATAGAAACTAAAAAAATAGAAGAGATCCATGAAATCAGGACTTGCTTCTTTGAAAAATCCAACAACATTAATAAACCTTTAGCCAGACTCATAAGGGGGAAAAAAAAAGAAAAAGAGACAGAGAGAACTCAAACAAAATCAGAAATAAAAGAGGAACAGGGCGCCTGGGTGGCTCAATCAGTTGAGCATCCAACTTCAATTCAGGTCATGATCTCACAGTTCATGAATTTAAACCCCACATCGGGCTCTGTGCTGACAGCTCAGAGGCTGGAGCCTGCTTCAGATTCTGTGTCTCCTTCTCTCTCTCTGCCCCTCCCCAGCTTGTTCTCTCTCTCTCTCCCTCTCTCTCTCTCTCTCTCTCTCTCTCTCTCTCTCTCTCTCAAATAAATTTTAAAAATTAAAAAAAAGAAAGAAAGAAAAGAGAAATAACAACTAGCACCTCAGAAACACATAAGATCTTAAGAGAATATTACAAAAGATTATATGCCAACCAATTGGACAACCCTGAAGAAATGGGTAAATTCCTGGAAACATGACCTCCCAAAACTGAATCAGGAAGAAATAAAACATTTGAACAGACCAATTACCAGCAATGAAATTGAATCAGTAATCAAAAAACTCCCAACAAAAATCCAGGACCAGATGGCTTCACAGGTGAATTCTACCACACATATAAAGAAAAGTTAATACCTATTCACAGATGTTTCCAGAAAACAGAAGATGAAGAAAATCTTCCAAATTCATTCTGTGAAGCCACCATTACCCATGCCAAAACCAGATAAAGACACTAGATAAAAGGGGAACGACTGGTCAATACCTCGGATGAATTAGATGCAAAAATCTTCAACAAAATATTACCAAATGAAATCCAACAATACATTAAAAAAATCATTCACCACAATCATTTCTTCCCAGGCCACATGGGTGGATCAATATTCACAAATCAATCATCATACTACATCACATCAATGAGAAAGAAAAGGGATAAAAACCAAATGATCATTTAGATAGAGGCAGGAAAAGCACTTGACAAAGTACAACGCCCATTCATGATCAAATACACCAAAAAAGTAGGTGTAGAGAGAACATACCTCAACATAATAAAGACCATGTATGGAAAACCCACAGCGAACATCATACTCCATGGGGAAAAAGTTGAAAGCTCTTCTCCTAAGATCAGGAACAAGACAAGGATGTTCACTCTCACCACTTTTATCCAGCATAGAACTAGAAGTCCTAGCCGCAGCTATCAGACAAGAAAAGGGAATAAAAGGCATCCAAATGGGGGCAGTCAGTACTCCCTGACTCCCGATTTTGACTCAGGTTGTGATCTCAAGGCACGGGAGATCAAGCTCCCCATCAGGCTCTGCACTGTTAGCACTGAGCCTTCTTGGGATTGCCTTTCTCTCCCTCTCTCTCTGCCCCTCCCCCGCTCGCACGCACGCGCGCACGTGCACACACACACACACACACACACACTCACTCACAAAATAAATAAATAAACTTAAAACAAGGAAGAAAGAAAAGGCATCCAAATTGGTAAGGAAGAGGGGGAGGTGCAAGATGGCGGAGAAGTAGGGAGCTCTGTAATTTTCACCTGCCTGCAGCTATCAAACTGAGGACTGAAGCCACAATACTCTGATCTGCAAAGTGGGAGGAAAACACATAGAGTCCACAAAGAAGACAGCCTCATAGGTGCCTGAGTGAGTGTGAACTGGGAAATAAAAATGTGCTGGGCCGAAGCCTTGGAGGGGAGGGAGCCTCCCTACCAGCGCAGAGTCGCAGAGAGACGAGGGGAAGAGACAAGGACTGAAAAAGCCCGTAGAGCTGTCTCTAGAAGAGAAAAACCTCAGCCAGGGAAATAGAGGGATCCTAGCATACCATCTATAACCATTGGGTGCAGGGAGAGAAATCAGTCCCCTTTAGCTGGCGCATTTTCCTTGGGCTCGTTGTGCGTATTCCCGGCAGAGCCAGGAGAAAGCTGCTCCCCAGTCCCCCTATGAGATCCCAGCTAGGAAGCTGGCCACCTGTAGGAGGACATCTCTTCTCTGGTGGTAGCATTAAAGTGCATGCACTAGGATTTGGAAATGAGGCGGGGCTTGGAAAATACAACTTGGCCCGCCCACAGCACAGAGATCGGACCCAAAAGAGTGGCTAGCAACACATGGTTCCAGAAGGGCTTGTGGCACCGCCATTCTTCTCCCCACAACCACCAAGGCAGGGCCTCAGCGAGCAGCCCCCAGAACTATCTACGCCAAACCATGCCCATCCACGTGGGAGAGCAGCTTTTTTTTTTTTTCCTTTTCTCCTCCCCCCCCCCCACCCCCGAGCCTGGGAAAGACCAACATTTATGCACTGCTGTGATTAGATCAATTCTTTCCATTCAGATATATTTTCCCTTATCTCATTCTTATCTCTCCCTCTGCTGGTTTTATACTTTTAGACTGTCCTTTGGCTTTTGTTGTTTCTGTCCCTCCCCCACTTTTTTTCTCTTCTTTTCTTTTCTTTTTTTTTCCTTTCCCCTTTTGGTTTACTTGTTAGTTTGATTTGTCTGTACTTTGCATACTTTTGTTCCCAGTGTGTTTGTCTATCTGTTTTCCTTTTCAGGGCTACCTCAAGAAACAAGCCAAAGTACACACAGTGGAGAGTCCCAAATTTCACTGAGTAGGAAAATAAAATAACCAAAGGCACAACCAGAGAAACCGAGAGACACCATTAAAAGAACACTTCCTGAAAGGACAGGTCCTGGACAGTCAATAGCCTCCATTAACGTCGCAACACTAACAGTGCACAGCACATAATGAGCTTTTGAAAGTGACAAGGGACAGAAAGCTAACCAAAATGATGAAATGGAAGAACTCTCCTCCAAAGAAATTCCAGGAAGAAGTCACAGCCACAGAACTGCTCAAAACAGACACAAGCAACATAATGGAGCAAGAATTTAGAACAGTTGTCATAAAATTAATTGCTGGGCTTGAAAAAAACATGGAAGTCATCAGATAAGCTATTGATACAAAGACAAGGGACTTTCAAAATAGCTGTGATGAGTTTTAAAAGGGTATAAATGAGGTGCATAATAAAATGGAGGTGGCCACTGCATGGATTGAAGAGGCAGAGAGGAGAATAGGTGAATTAGAAGACACAGTTCAAGAAAAAGAGAGGGACAGTGATCCAGGAGCAAGAAAGGAGAATTTGAGACCTGAGTGATACAATCAAACAGAACAGTATCCGTATCATAGGAATGGAGGAGGAGGGGGAGGAGAAGGGGAGGGGGGGGAGGAGGAGGAGGAGGAGGAGGAAGAGGAAGAAGGGGAAGGGGGAGGGGGAGAAGGGGGAGAAGGGAGAGAAGGGGGAGGAGGAGGAGGAGGAGGAGAAGAGGAGGAGAAGAGGAGGAAGGAGAAGGAGGAGGAGAAGAAGAAGAAGGAGAAGGAGAAGGAGAAGGAGAAGGAGAAGGAGAAGGAGAAGGAGAAAAAGGTCCTGGAGGGGTGCTTGATCAAATTATAGCCGAGAACTTCCCCAATCTGGTGAAAGAAATAGACACTGAAATCCAGGAGGCACAGAGAACCCCCGTCAGACGTAACTTGAATCGACCTCAGCATGATATAGCATAGTGAAACTGGCAAAATATAAAGAGAGAATTCTGAAAGCAGCAGGGATAAAAGGGCCCTAATATATAAAGGGAAACCATCAGAGTGCTTACAGACCTCTCTAACAAAACTTGGCAGGCCAGAAAAGATTAGCAGAAAATCTTCAATGTGATGAACGAAAAAATATGCAGCCAAGAATCCTTTATCCAGCAAGCCTATCATTCAAAATACAAGGAGAGATAAAGTTCTCCCAAATAAACAAAAATTGAGAAAATTCATTAACAAACCAGCCCTACAAGAAATCCTAAGAGGGTCTCTATGAGGGAAATGTTGCAAGAAATACAAGGTACCAGAGACATCACTACAAACATGAACCCTACAGAGAACACAATGAATCTAAACCCAGATTTTTTTGGGGCACCTGGGTGGCTCAGTTGGTTAAGCGTCTGGCTTTGGCTCAGGTCATGATCTCACAGTTTCTGAGTTCGAGCCCCACGTTAGGCTCTGTGCTGACAGCTAGCTCAGAGCCTGGAGCCTGCTTCTGATTCTGCAACTCCCTCTCTCTCTGACCCTCCCCTGATTGTGCTGTCCTTGTCTCTCAAAAATAAAAAAACAAAAAAAAATTTTTTTAAATTAAACCCATATTCTTCAATAATAGCACTGAATGTAAATGGACTGAATGCTCCAATCAAACGACACAAGATAGCAGAATGGACAAAAAAAACAATATCCATCTATTTGCTGTCTACAAGAGACTCATTTTAGACCTGAAGGCACCTTCAGATTGAAAATAAGGGGATGGAGAAACATCTCTCATGCGACTGGAAGTCAAAAGAAAGCTGGAGTAGCCATACTTATATCAGACAAACTGGACTTTAAAGTAAAGGCAGTAACAAGATATGAAGAAGGACATTATATCATAATTACAGGGTCTCTCCATCAGGAAGAGCTAACAATTACAAACATCCTACATGCCGAATTCAGGAGCACCCAAATACATAAAACAATTAATCACAGACAGAAACAATCTTACTGATGAGAATGTGCTAATTGCAGGGGACTTTAATACTCCACTTACAGCAATGGATAGATCAACCAGACAGAAAATCACTAAAGAAACAATGGACCTGAATGACACATTGAAACAGATAGATTTGACAGATATATTTAGAACTCTGCATCCTGAAGCTAGGGAATTCACTTTCTTCTCAAGTGTGCAAGACACATTCTCCAAGATTAATCACATACTGGGTCATAAAGCAGCCCTCCATAAATACAAATGAACTGAGATCATATCACAATGCTATGAAACTTGAAATCAATCACAGGAAAAAGTCTGGAAAACCTCCAAAAACATGGAGGTTAAAAACCACCCTACTAAAATAAAGAATGATTGGGCCAATCAGGCAATTAGAGAAGAAATTTAAAAATATATGGAGACAAATGAAAATGAAAATACAACAATCCAAACTCTCTGGGACGCAGCAAAGGCAGCCCTAAGAGAAAGTTCACTGCAATCCAGGCCTATTTCAACAAATTAGAAAAAGTGCAAATTCAAAATCTAACAGAGTGTCTAAAGGAACTAGAAAGGGAGCAGCAAGAGCACCCCAAACCCAGCAGAAGAGAAATAATAAAGATCAGGGCAAAAGTAAACAATAGAGAATCCAAAAAACAGTTGAACAGACCATGAAACCAAGAGTTGTTTTTTTGAAAAAATAAACAAAACTGATAAACCTCTAGCCAGGCTCCTCAGAAAGAAAAGAGAGAACACCCAGAGAGACAAAATCATGAATGAAAATGGATCTCTTACAACCAATCCCTCAGAAATACAAGCAATCATCAGGGACTATGAAAAATTATATGCCAACAAACTGGGCAACCCAGAAAAAGTGGACAAATTCCTAAACACACATGCGCTACTAAAATTCAAACAGGAAGAGATAGAAAATCTGAACAGACCCACAACCAGGGAAGAAATTGAACCAGTTATCAAAAATATCCCAACAAATAAGAGCCCATGGCCGGATAGATTCCCAGGGGAATTCTACCAGACATTTAAAGCAGAGTTAATACCCATCCTTCTCAAGCTATTCCAAAAAATAGAAATAGAAGGAAAACTTCCAGACTCATTCTACAAAGCCAGCATCATTATGATTCCCAAACCAGACGAGACCCAGCAAAAAAAGAGAACTATAGGCCAATATCCTTAGTGAATACAGATGCAAAAATACTCAACAAGATACTAGCAAATCGAATTCAACAGCATATAAAAAGAATTATCCATCATGATCAAGTGGGATTCACTCCTGGGTTACAGGGATGGTTCAATATCCGCAAATCCATCAATGTGATATGATCCTGTCAATAGATGCAGAAAAAGCATTTGACAAAATGCAGCATCCCGTATTAATAAAAACCCTCGAGAAAGTTGTGATAGAAGGAACGTACTTAAACATCATAAAAGCCATTTATGAAAAGCCCACAGCTAATATCATCCTCAATAGGGAAAAAACTGAGAGCTATCCCCCTGATCAGGAACACGACAGGGGTGTCCACTCTCTCCACTGTTGTGTAACATAGTGCTGGAAGTCCTAGCATCAGCAATCCGACAACAAAAGGAAATAAAAGCCATCAGAATTGGCAAAGATGAAGTGAAACTTTGACTTTTTGCAGATGACATGATACTCTACATGAAAAACCTGACTGACTGCACCAGAAGCCTACTAGAACTGATCCATGAATTCAGCAAAGTCACAGGGTACAAAAATCAATGTAGAGAAATTAGTTGTATTTTTAAACACCAATAATGAAGCAACAGAAAGAGAAATCTAGAAACTTATCCAATTCATGATTGCATGAAAAACCATAAAACACCTAGGGATAAACCTAACCAAAGATGTAAAAGATCTGTATGATGAAAATTATAGAAAACTTATCCCAATCAAAATTGCACCAACAGGGCCCCTGGGTGGCTCAGCCGGTTAAGCATCCGACTTCGGCTCAGGTCATGATCTCACAGCTCGTGAGTTTGAGTCCCGCATCAGGTTCTGTGCTGACAGCTGGGAGCCTGGAGCCCGCTTCTGATTCTATGTCTTCCTCTCTCTCTGCCCCTCCCCTATTCATGCTCTGTATCACTTCTCCCCAAAATAAATAAAAGCATTAAAAAATTTTGTACCAACATTCTTCACAAAGCTAGAACAAGCTATCCTAAAATTCGTATGGAACCACAAAAAAACCCGAATAGCCAAAGTAATATTAAAGAAGAAAACCAAAACGGGAGGCATCACAATCCCAGTCTTTAGCCTCTACTACAAAGCCGTCGTCATCAAGACAGTATGATATTGGCACAAAAACAGACACATGGACCAATGGCATAGAATAGAGAACCCAGAACTGGGCCCACAAGTGTATGGCCAATTAATCTTTGGCAAAGCAGAAAAGAGTATCCAGTGGAAAAAAAGACAGCCTCTTTAGCATGTGGTACTGGGAGAACTGGACAGCAACATGCAGAAGAATGAAACTAGACCACTTGCTTACACCATTCACAAAAATAAATTCAAAATGGATGAAAGACTTGACTGTGAAAGAGGAAACCATGAAAACCCTAGAGGAGAACGCAGGAAACACCCTCCTGAACCTCAATCACAACAATTTCCTACTCGACACATCCCCAAAGGCAAGGGAATCAAGAGCAAAAATAAACTATTGGGACCTCATCAAGATAAGATTCTGCACTGCAAAGGAAACAGTCAAGAAAACTAATAGGCAGCTGACGGAATGGGAAAAGATAGTGGCAAATGGCATATCGGATAAAGAGCTAGTATCCAAAATCTATAAGGAACTCACCAAACTCCACAGCCAAAAAATGAGTAATCCACTGAAGAAATGGGCAGAAGACTTAACAGACACTCTCCAAAAAGGACATCCAGGTGGCCAATAGGCACATGAAACGATGCTCAGTGTCACTCATCATCAGGGAAATATAAATCAAAACCACACTGAGATACCACCTCATGCTGGTCAGAGTGGCTACATTGAACAAATCAGGGGACTATCGATACTGGCGACGGTGTGGAGACGGGCCCCCTCCTACATTCTTGGTGGGAATGTAAACTGGTGCAGCCGCTCTGGAAAACAGTGTGGAAGTTCCTACAGTGTGGAAGTTCCTCAAAAAACTATCAATAGAACTCCCCTATGACCCAGCAATAGCACTGCTAGGGATTTACCCAAGGGATACAGAAGTGCTGATGCATAGGGGCACATGTACCCCAATGTTCATAGCGGCACTGTCAACAATAGCCAAGTCATGGAAAGAGCCTAAATGTCCATCACCTGATGAATGGATCAAAAAGATGTGGTATATATACACAATGGAGTATTACATGGCAATGAGAAAGAATGAAATCTGCCCTTTCATAGCAAGGTTGGTGGACCTGGAGGGAGTCATGCTAAGCGAATAAGTCAGGCAGAGAAGGACAGATACCATATGTTGTCACTCATAGGTCTAACAGGGGGAACTTAGCAAAGGTCCATGGGGAGGGGAAGTGGGGGGGAAGAGTCAGGGAGAGGGAAGGAGGCAAATCAGAAAGGCTCTTAAATACTGAAAACAAACTGAAGGCTTAAGGGGGGGGGTAGGGGGTAATGGTCATGGAGGAGGGCACTTGTGGGGAAGAGCACTGGGAAACCGACTGGACAATAAACTCCAAAAATAAATTGGTAAGGAAGAAGTAAAATTTTTGCTATTTGATGATGACCTGATACGATATATAGAAAATTCTCTAAAGACATCACCAAGGAGCTACTAGAGCTGATAAATGAATTCCGTAAAACCACAGGATACAAAGTCAATGTACAGAAATCTGTTGCATTTCTATATGTTAATGAAAAAGCAGCAGAAAGAGAAGTTAAGAAAACAATTCCAGGACACTTGGGTGGCTCAGTTGGTTAAGTGTCCGACTCTTAGTTTTGACTCAGGTCCTGATCTCACCAATCCTGAGATTGAGCCCTACATCAGGCTCTGTACTGTCAGGGATTCTCTGACAGTGGGATTCTCTCTCTCCCCCTCTCTCTCTCTCTGCCCCTCCCCTCTTTCTCTTTCTCTCTCTCTCTCTCTCTCTCTCTCTCTCTCTCTCAAGTCTCTAAATAAATAAACTTATAAATAAATAAATAAATAAATAAATTTACAATTGCATCAAAAAGAATAAAATACCTAGGAATGAACTTAACCATGGAGGTGAAAGACCTGTACTCTGACAACTATAAAACAGTGATGGAAGAAACTGAAGACACCACAAATGGAAAGATACCCCATGCTCATGAATTGGAAGAATATTATTAAGAAGTCCATAATACCCAAAGCAGTCTACAGATTTAATGCAATCCCTATCAAAATATCAAGACCATTTTTCACAGAACTATGACAAACAATCCTAAAATCTGTATGGAACCACAAAGACTCTGAATAATGAAAACAATCTTGAAAAAGAAAAACAAAGCCGGACGTATTACAAGTTATACTACAAAGCTGTAGTAATCAAAACAGTACAGTCCTGGCACAAAAACAGATGCACAGATCAACAGAACAGAAAACAAAACCCAGGAAAAGCCCACAATTATATAGTCAATTAATCTTCACCAAAGGGAGTAAGAATATGCAATGGAAAAAAAAACATCTTTCCAACAAATAGTGGTTGGAAAACTGGACACAACTACATGCAAAAGGAATGAAACTGGACCCCCTTCTTATTCCATACACAAAAATCAACTCGAAATGGATTACGGACCCAAACATAAGGCCTGAAGCCACAAAAATCCTAGAAGAGAGCACAAGCAGTAATTTCTCTGACACTGGCCATAGCAAAATGTTTCTCCATATGTCTCCTGAGGCAACAGAAACAAAAGCAAAAATAAACTACAAAGACTTCATCAAAGTAAAAAGCTTCTGCACAGCAAAGGAAACAATCAACAAACTAAAAGGCAACTGACAGAATGGGAGAAGATATTTGCAAATGATATATCTGAAAAAGGGTTGGTATCTAAAATATACAAAACTTATAAAACTCAACACCCCAGAAATGAATAATCCAATTTAAAAATGTGCAAAAGACATGAACAGACATTTCTCCAAAGAAGACATCCAGATGGCCAACAGACACATGAATAGATGCTCAACGTCATTCTTCATTGGGGAAATGCAAAATCAAACCCACAATGAGATGTTGCCTCACACCTGACAGAATGGCTAAAATCAAAAGCACAAGAAACAAATGTTGGCGAGGATGTGGAGAAAAAGGATGGGTCATGCACTGTTGGTGGGCATGCAAACTGGCACAGCCACTGTGGAAAACAGTATGGAGGCTCCTCAGTAAGTTAAAAAGACAACGACCATATGATCCGGTAATCACACTAGTGGGTATGCGCCCAAAGAATATGAAAACACGAACTCAAAAGGATACATGCACCTGTATGCTGACTGCGGTGTTATTTACAATAGCCAAGTTATGAAAGCAGTCCAAGTGCCCATCAAAGGATAAAGAAGTGGTGAATGAAACTAGACCAGTCTCTTACATCATACACAAAAATTAACTCAAAATGGCTGAAGGACTTGAATGTGAGACAGGAAACCATCAAAACCCTTGAGGAGAAAGTAGGAAAAAAACCGCCTAGACCTCCACCACAGCAATTTCCTACTCGACACATCCCCAAAGGCAAGGGAAATGAAAGCAAAACTGAACTCTTGGGACCTCATCAAGATTAAAAGCTTCTGCAAGGCAAAGGAAACAATCAAGAAAACTAATAGGCAACTGAAAGAATGGGAAAAGATAGTTGCAAATGGCATATCAGAGAAAGGGCTAGTGTCTAAAATCTACAAGGAACTCACCAAACTCCACACCCACAAAACAAATAACCCAGGGAAGAAATGGGCAGAAGACATGAACAGACACTTCTCCAAAGAGGACATCCAGATGGCCTACAGGCACATGAAATGATGCTCAGCATC
>NC_043701.1:5218603-5225016 GCF_006229205.1 Suricata suricatta
CACACCAGTCAGAGTGGCTAAAATGAACAAATCAAGAGACTATAGATGCTGGCGAGGGTGTGGAGAGACGGGCACCCTCCTACACTGTTGGTGGGAATGTAAACTGGTGCAGCTGCTCTGGAAAACAGTGTGGAGGTTCCTCAAAAAACTATCCACAGAACTCCCTTATGACCCAGCAATAGCACTGCTAGGGATTTACCCAAGAGAGACAGAAATGCTGAGGCATAGGGGCACATGCACCCCAATGTTCATAGCAGCACTGTCAACAATAGCCAAGTCATGGAAAGAGCCTAAATGTCCATCACCTGATGAGTGGATCAAGAAGATGTGGTGTATATACACAATGGAGTACTACATGGCAATGAGGAAGAATGAAATATGGCCATTTGTAGCAAAGTGGATGGACCTTGACGGTGTCATACTAAGCGAATAAGTCAGGCAGAGAAGGACAGATATCATATGTTTGCATTCATAGGTCTAACAGGAAAACAGGAGAAACCTAATGGAGGACCAGGGGGAGGGGAAGAGGGAAAGAGTTGGGGAGAGAGAGGGATGCAAAACTTGAGAGACTATTGAATGCTGAAAATGAACTGAGAGTTGAAGGGAAAGGGGGGGGGGGGAAAAGGGGTGGTGGTGGTGGAGGAGGGCACTTGTGGGGAAGAGCACTGGGAATTGTATGGAAACCAATTTGACAATAAACTATTTAAAAAAAAATAAAATAAAGCCTCATAGCTGAAAAAAAAAAGGATAAAGAAGTGGTGTATACATACATACAGTAGAATATTATTCAGCTATAAAAAGAACGAAATCTTGTCACTTGCAGCATGATAGAGGTGGAGAGTATAATGCCAAGCAAAATAAATCAGAGGAAGAAAAACGACATGTAATTGCATTCAGATGTAGAATGTAAGAAACAAAACAAATGAACAAAGAGACAAACGAAAGAGACAAAAGGAAAAAAAGAGACAAGCCCAAAAAAACCCAGACTTTTAACTATGGAGAACCACCTGATGGCTACCAGAGGGGAGGGGGGAGGGGGGTGGAACGGGTGAAGGGGATTAAGAACTACTTACCGCGGGCCACCTGGGCGGCTCAGCCGGCTAAGCATCTGACTCTTGATATCAGCTCAGGTCATGATCTCATAGTCAGGCTGTTAAGCCTCCAACTTGAGCTCAGGTCATGATTTCACGGTTCGTGAGTTTGAGCCCCGTGTCAGGCTCTGTGCTGACAGCTCTGAGCCTGGAGCCCGCTTCGGATTCTGTGTCTCCCTCCCTCTTTGCCCCTTCCCCGCCCCTCCTTCAAGGAATAAACATAAAAAATAAATAAATAAAAATAAAATGATTAAGTACATATAAATAGTTCATGATGATTTGATAAAAGGAGTCTTAACATTTTGTAACAAGGCATGCCAACTGTGAAAGAAATATAAAAGTTTTATCTTTGGCTTTTATCCAATGTGTGTTGAAGTCTGGGCGGTTTAAGAAACTTTTTCAGCTATATTTAATAGAATCAGCTTAACTCTCATACTGCTTTGGTCATGCAAAGTTCTTTTCTTTCTAGTTAATGAAACAGATGAAAGATGGAATATTGAGAGAAATGAAAAGAATTATGTTCAGATAAGCTTTTTCTTTATTTTCTTTTTTTGTGGGGAAGGGCACCTGGGTGGCCCAGTCACTTAAGTGTCCAACTTCAGCTCAGGTCATGAACTCGCAGTTCGTGAGTTCGAGCCCCACGTCGGACTCTGTGCTGACAGCCTGGAGCCTGTCTTCAGATTCTGTGTCTCCCTCTCTCTCTGCCCCTCCCCTGCTCATGCTCTGTCTCTCAAAAATAAATAAATGTTAAAAAAAAAAAGAGGGGTGCTTTTTTCAGAGCTGGTTTTTGTACACATCATTCTTAGCCACACTCTCATTGCTTTGCTCCCATAAATCTCTCCCTCAGAACTGATAAATATTAACAGTAGTCCAGGGAGAGAAAAGGGAAATAAATGAAAATCGTCATCCTTATCGCCCCTCTCTATATTATTTCTGACTATCTCAACGCAGGCCACAACACCTCACTTCTAACAGTCGGCTTCCGCCTCAACATGAACGTCTAGGAGAAAAAAAGGGTCTGCAGAGACGCCTGGGTGACGCTGGCGAAGCGTCAAGTCTGGGTTTCGGCTCAGGTCATGATCTAGTAGTTCCGTGAGTTCACTCCCCACGTGGAGCCTGTTTGGGATTCTCTCTCTCTCTCTCTCTCTCTCTTTCTCTCTCGCTGCCCCTTCCCCATTCCTGCTCTCTCTCAAAACATAAATAAACTAAGAAAAAAATCTACAAAGTTCTAAGGGTTCGTGATGTTTGCACGAAGTCAGTAAAGGATCCAGTGTTCTGTACCCCGGGCTGGTGCGTCCTCCGAGGTCCGGGGCTGGGGACAGCCCACCTCCCTTTTGTACAGGGGGGAAGGAGCCGGGAGGGACTCGGCATACTCCCCAGCAGACCCATCTAGGAAGCAGTATAAAGGTGAAAATCTGGAATCAGATCCTAACTCTTCCATTCTCGTGTCTCTTGGAAAGTTGTGCACCCTCCAAGGGTTACCTGTCGTCTCGTTTGAAGACCTGAACTTTTTAAGGGTACACTGATCCCTCGGGGCCCCTCGACTCAACCTGTCCCCCTTCTGAGCACGTTTCCTAGGTTGCTATCAGCTGACACAACGCAGTGAGAAGCCAAAATGAGTGCTGTTAGAGCGTCATCTTCAGAATCTGGATTAAATTGGCCATTTCTCAGCGAGAATCTGAGTCAAAGCGGAAAAGGGCGCTGACCTCATTTGGCATCACAGGCTAACAATGTGGGAGGTCAGCTTTACCCGCTTGGGAGCTCACTCTGCTTCCAGAAGTATTGTATTGGGTTCAGGTTACACCTAGCTAGCAGTTGCTAGAAATAACCTTTGCCAGGGGAGGTGCTGTGTTCTTCTGCAAGTGGGAACGTCAGCTTCCAACTAGGGGAGAGAGGCGGGCTGGGTCTCCCGCAGCACGCGATGCGACGCCCTTCAGTGTGTAAGTTCCGGGCCTGCGGGGACGTGGAGGGGACCGTGGAGGGGACCGGGTGGTGTAGAAGTCCTAAAGGAGGGTCTGGCGGGGGAAAGCACGGTGTCCTTGCCTCCTAGGTGGCACTTCCTCTCTAGGCTCAGCCCGGAGAGGAGGAAACAGCCAGCAGCTGAGGCACGCAGCCAGCGGCCTGTGGGAAGCAGAGCTTTCTCAGAGCCATGTGGTTTCCCAAACCTGGGAAGGTTGGCGAGGAGGGGAGTGGAGAGAATTAGCAGGCCATCTCACCCAGAATAGAATTAGCCGACGTTGGAACTTGACTTTCTTAAATGTCAGTGGCAAAGGCATGAAACTGTATTGCTTCGACTTTAAAACCTTGTTCTATGAAATGTTAATGTTCGTCTCGTTTAATACGTCATAGTTACACCACAATAATTATTGGCATGCGTCTTTCTGGAAGCTACCAAAGTGCCCACAGACAGAAAGCAGAAAGAGCACAAAGTTGTTAGAAGTGTGGGTGCTGGCTCCTGGTGTTCCAGCCTCTCTACTTGACGGATGTGCCCTCTGTCAGGCCGTCAGCCCTAAACCTCAGCGTTCTGTTAGGTAAAGACACCAAGTCATCCCTGTCCTCACAGAATTAGTGTAAGGACTAAGGTCATATAACACCGTTGGAACCAAGTGAGAGTTCCATAAATTGCTATTATCATAGACGATGACACAGTTGTACTTTAATACTATGTAGACAGAGCTATGCTATAGATGGGTGCAAATTTGCCGAAGAAAGACGGCATAAATGACATGGACAGTAGTTTTCAGGCTATAAAGATACAGACGTGATTAGAAAAAAGTCTAGAAACACATTACACCAAAGTTCTAACAGTGCCTACCTCTGGACAATGGGTTCTTTTTAAATTTTTTGAATGTTTGTTTATTTTTGAGAGGGAGAGGGAGACAGAGCCTGAGCAGGGGAGGGGCAGCAAGAGAGGGAGACATAATCCAAAGCAGACTCTGGGCTCCGAGCTGTCAGCACAGAGCCCGACGCGGGGCTCAAACCCACGAGCTGGGAGATCATGACCTGAGCCGAAGCCATCGCTTAACCAGCTGAGCCTCCCAGGCGCCCTGGGATAATGGATTTTCGAGTTTGGGGATTATTTCTTCCACCGCACGAGAATCCGATAAGAAATCTGCAACCCCGGGGGGTCTCACCCAACCATGCTAGTATCCTGATCTCAGACTTCCAGGCTCCAGACCGCGAGCCATAAATCTGCCCTGGTGAAGTCACCCAGTCTGTGGCAGTTGGTTATGACAGCCCAAACAGACGAGGACACAAGTGCTTTCAGAAGAAGCCTGAATCTAAGGTCAGCCTTTGGTGGTATGCATCTAGCGCATAAGAGTGAGCAAATTTTTTTTTTTTTTTGAGAACGGTTGACACACAAGATTACATTAGTTTCTGGTGTACGACTCAGTGATTTGACAAATGTATACATTATGCTGTGTTCACTGCAAGAGTAATTACCATCTGTCCTGTGACATCGCTTTTACGGTATCATTAACCGTATTCCCTGTGCTGCGCCTGTCTTCCGAGGATTATTCATTCCACAGTTGGAGGCTGCGTCTCCCTCTCTCCTGAGTGGAATCCTACGGTGATTGTCTTTCTCGTCTGACTCACTTCACTTCGGTCCAGCCACGTCACCTCTAATGGCACGATGTTGTCCTTTGCTGTCGTAAACAATGCGGCATTAAACACAGGGGTACATGTAGTTTTTTTAATTAGTGTTTTCGTTTTCCTTGGGAACAAACCCAATAGTGGAACGATGGAATCATAGAGTACGTCTGCATTTCTGCTTTCGAGGAAACTCCATCCTGTGTTCCGCGGAGGCTGCATCGATTTCCATTCCAGTGGTGACAAAGCATGACTCCCTCTGCTCTTGACCATATTTGCAGCCAAATTACTTAAATGGGCAAAGGGGCTCCTGAGTGAAGATAACTGCAAAACTACAATTATGAAATGTTCACTACCGTCATCATCCACAGTTCTTGTTGGATGGAAACCCACTTACACCATCCAAAATTTGAACAGTAATCAATGATGGGAAATTCCAAGATAAATCCTCCAATTTTACAGATTTTGGTTGTCCCACTCCCCTAATATTTTTCTTGCCTATATGACTCACTGGTCCCTTTGATCTCCCCCTTTGTACGTATTCTGGCTAAATATGGACCACAGTCAAGGTCAGCACTGTAGCAAGCTCGCCCAGTGATACCCAGAGCCACTACAGGCAATAAACTACTTCCTCTCATTGTGCTTCACTTTGTGGCATTTCACAGATACTGCATTCTCTTTTTTTTTCCCCCTCACAAACTGAAGGTTGGCAGCAACCCTGAATCCAGCAAGTCTACTGGTGCCATTTTCTCAATAGCATTTGCTCACTTTGTGTCTCTGTGTTGCGTTTTGGTGATTCCCAAAGTATTTCAAATGTTTGTTTTCATTATTATTATATCGGCTAGGGGTATCAGTGATGTTTGGTGTGATCTGTAATTGTGGATGCACGAATCACACCCATATACGATGGCGAACTGAATAAATAAATGTTGTGCCTGTTCTGACCGCTCCACCAACAGGCCATCCCCCCCCCCCCGCAACTTCCTGAGACACGACAATATTGGGCTTGCACCAGCTCATCACCCTGCAATTGCCTCCATGCGTTCAAGTGAAAGGAAGGGTCGCACGTCTCTGTAAATCGAACACTACAAATGATTAAGGTCAGTGAGGAAGACAAGGGAGGCCGAAAGCCAGACTTCTTTTGCCAAACAGGGAGCCAAGCTGTGATGCAAAGGAAACGCTCGGGAAGAAAATGGAAAGTGCTCCTCTGGGGACTCCGGAAGGCAGCACGGCCCCCCTGCTGGCCTGGAGGAAGTCGCAGGGGTCTAGACAGAAGATCCACCGGCCACATGTTCCCTGACGCCTGAGCTGGGCCCTAACTCTCTTCAGTGCTGTGAAGGTGGAGAGACGGGAGGGGGCTGCAGAGGGGAAGCCTGAAGCTCAGGGGGCTCGGGGAAAGGGGCCGTCTCCACGGCACAGGGGGCCTGGGGAGCCCCAAGGTCTCCAGCAGGTCCAGCTGGGAGCGCTGCACGTCCTCACTGCGCACACACCAGCCGTAGTGGGAGGTGCGGGCCAGGGCCATCCCGGCCAGGGAGGAGTCCGTGCCAGGCCTCACCGCTTCCAAGGCCAGGCTGCCTGCCCTGTGAGGCGCTGACGCGGCCGGTGACTTGAGGCTGAGGCCAGCGCCCAGCGACCACCCTGCAACCCCGAGGGCCCCTGGGAGCCGGGCGAGGTCGGCCCCGCCTGCGCTCCCTACACGGAACAGCGGAGGCTGGCCGTAGACCCTACCGC
>NC_043701.1:5225116-5237408 GCF_006229205.1 Suricata suricatta
AGGACTCGGGACGTCCCCTCAGCCTGGTCGACAAGGCGGCGGCAGGTGTGGGGGACAGACCCAGTCCTGGAAGAAGTGCTCCTCGGGGTAAAATGCTCTCACACGGCCCCGCCCGCACAGAGAAATGGCCCGTGACGGTCACGGGAGGAGCTGAGCTGATCCGTGTGGCCAATGTCCCCGCTGTCGTCTTTCAAGCCGCCGTGCAGCCACCAGCCGTCAGCGCCCCCACCCTGCCCCGTCGGGCAAGACCCCCACCAGCAGGAGGATCCGGACTCGCCGAGAGCGCGGCCAGCGGTTCGTGGGTTTGGCAACCAGGTCTCTTTCCCCGACAGCGCATCCGCTGTGGTCTCAGACCCTGCGCGGGGCGCCCCCCCCCCCCCGCATCCCCCCTCCACAGCGGTGCAAACACGCCTCCCACGGCCTGGGACACCAGCTCGCTTTCCCCCGCAGTCACTGTACCACAGGGGCCCGGACCCCAGCCTGCGGGATCCCCGAGGAGCACCTGGGCCGGGAATAGGTCAGTTAAATAACCAAAGCCCTTGGTGTCCCGGGTCCTATGAAGAAGCTACAGGCAGGTGCCCTGGTGCCGTGAAATGGAAAGGTGAGGCTGGGATCTCAGAGCTTGGCACAGGGCTGCCCCCCACCCTGGTTCAGCCACCGCCCCATGCACAGAAGCAGCACCCACTGTCGCCATCCTGCGCCCGTCTCTGCTTGGTGCCATCTGCTGCTCACAGCCCCTTTCCCTCCAGGTCTCTCAGCATCTACTGCTTCTAGCTGCCAACTTTCCATGTCGTACATTCAGACGCCAGGAGGATCAGACCGACGGAGCCAAGCGCCATGAAACATAGGTGACCCTTTCCGGCAGAACTTTGAGCAGGTCACAGATCACCTTATAAACTAGCTCTCCTTGGGTCAGGTGCCCTTCCTGACCCTGCCAGCAAAGTCACCCTGCACGGAACATGCCACTCCATGCAGGAAGAAACTCCTAGAAGAGTCCGATGGGCATGAATAGCTTTCCAAAGTCTCCCCAGGAAACAGTTCTAAAATTAACCAGGAACACCTTCCCTGCTCACTCAGTAAAGCTGGAAATAAAACTACGCATACAGACACAAGGTACTGATGTGGTGACCTTTACCTAATATTAGCGGGCAAGTTACTGATGAATTTCTGCGTCTCGGCAAACACTGAGATAAAGCTATATTCCAAATCAGAAGAGCATATTTCAGTTTAGAACTGACGTATTACTAAGCTAAATTCCATCCAGTAATCTACTGTTCAACCAGGGCCCAAAGCTCGTTCCCAAAATTATCCGGTTTAAATACTTTTGCCCTTTAGAATGTAACGTACTGAATGACAAATTTCTGGAACCATTGACAGTTGACTAATTTTATGCTTGCATTAATCTTAGCATTTTTAATCCTCATGGAAAGAAATTAACAGCCAAATTTTCCTCTGCATCATAAATTTGAGCTGGCTTCGTTCCTGTAATTTATCTGGGCACATCCCCATTTTTTTTCTAACATCTAACCCATTCTATAAGTTTCCTGTTTGGCCCTGACCTTGGTCATGCTGACATCCGACTAACAAAGGAGACTTAGAAAGGAAGCCTGGCTTTGCGGAGCTCAGGGGAGACCTGTGTGCCGCACGCTGAGATCAGACTGCTTTCCTCCTGCAGCCAAGAGCTGCCTCCAAAGGTTTCCTTTGGTTCCTCTCCAACTGGCTGTCGCTCTTTCCTCTTAACTACTGCCATTGATTTCCTTTTCTCCTGGTCTACCTCCTTCAAGGTTGAGCAGTTAGAGCCCTCCCAACTTTACTGGGTCTGGAACAGGAGCCCTTGGAGTTCAGAGAAGCATTTGATGCTCCTCTTGTGTTTGTGTTTTGGTTCAGTTGCTTTAATTTCAAAACTTATCCGGTTGATCTTTCCTCCATCAAAATCAAAGAAAAGTTGGCCTTTCCTTGGAAATGAAATCTCTAACCAAAACCACATATTCAGGACAAGTTAACAAGAAATGAACTATTATTGGGGCGCCTGGGTGGCTCAGTTGGTTAAGCGTCCGGCTTCAGCTCAGGTCATGATCTCACGGTTCGTGGGTTCGAGCCCTGCATCGGGCTCTGTGCTGACAGCTAGCTCAGAGCCTGGAGCCTACTTCAGATTCTGTGTCTCCCTCTCTCTCTCTGACCCTCCCCTGCTCACACTGTCTCTCTCCCTCCCTCCCTCTCTCTCTCTCTCACTCTCGAATTAAATAAAAACATTAAAAAATTTTAAAAAGGGGCACCTGGGTGGCTCAGTCAGTTAGGCATCCAACTTCAGCTCGGGTAATGATCTCACAGTCCGTGGGTTCGAGCCCCGCATCAGGCTCTTTGCTGACAGCTGGAGCCGAGAGCCTGGAGCCTGTCTTCGGATTCTGTGCCTCCCTCTCTCTCTGACCCTCCCCTGCTCACACTCTGTCCCTCAAAAAAAAAAAAAAAAAAAAACATTAAAAAAAAATAAAAAGAAATGAACTACTATTAAAGGAAGAATTCAGGGAAAAGTCAGTACCCCAGAATAACAGGAAAACAAGATGAAGCGGAAACGTCGCCTTCAGTGTCCTGTCCCACGCTGTATGTGACACTGAGGACAGAAGCGAGCATGAACCCAATCCCAGGAAAGGGGGCAGACCTTCCCCCGTGTTAGGTCGCAGCAGGGCTGGGAAGCACAGGAAGGCAGGGTGGCTTATCCACCTGTACGGACTTCAGGATGCGGAGCTGGAATTCAAACAGGGTACTTATTCGAGACTGAAGTCCTTCCCTTGGTGACAGGCACTATTCCAGAAATGGGACACCAGCCCAAGTTCCTCTTCTCGTAATGATTTAAGACACCAGTATCTCTTGCTAAAATCTGAGACTCTGATCCAATTGTAACTCACCCTCGGACAAATAAACACCACATTTAATGGTGAAATTTGGGCTGCTTACCCCCTAAGTCAAGGATAAGGACGTCGGCTCTCACTACTTCTACTCCACGTCATGGTGTAACAAGGCAAGACAATTACATGAGAAGCACCCAAAATGAAATCTGAACAGGAAAAGTTACCTATGCTTATCTATGTGGAAAATTCGAAGGACTCTATGAAAGATGTACTGAAACTCGTAAGTTTAGCAAAGTTTTAGGATAAGAGATCAAGGAAGGGGGTGTGGCTCACATGGTAGAGCGTGTTGTTAGGATAAAAGATCAATAATAAAAAATCATTGTATTTCTATATACTAGCAGCAAGCAATCAAAAATTGAAAATGCCTTAATCTCGAGTATAATAGCATGAAAATATGAAATACTTAGTATACACTTGAAAAACAATAAATATTGTTGGAGAAATTAATGAAGACGAAAATAAGTGATGTCCCTTGCTGTAATGGAAAAAACTCGGATTTTTCCTTTGCGGGTAGGGAAAAATCCAGTTCCTCTCTACTGTGTTTCTCAGAACACTTCTGACATTTCTAGTCACAGGATGTGTGGGTTTCTCCCCCACACCAACAAGCAGCTCTTGGTGGGGTGTCCAAGAGTTCAACTCAACTCTGACACTATCTACTAGAGAGAGCATCAGAACCCACAGGTTAAGGGCTTGGTCCTACAGGACTGCCCCACCCCCGCCTCAGATGCCAACTCCAAGTCCATGTCGTGACCTGTGCCTCGGGCCAACTGGCTATAAATCAGAGTATTCCCACAGCCACCTCTTTGGGTTGAATTAATTTGCTAGAGCAGCTCACAGAACTCAGGGCGACACTTAATCTACCAGCGTATTATGGGATACTTAAAGGATACTGACGAGGGCGCCTGGCTGGTTCAGTCGGCTGAGCATCCGACTTCGGCTCAGGTCATGATCTCGTGGTTCGTGGGTTTGAGCCCCATATCGGGCTCTGTGCTGACAGCTCAGAGCCTGGAGCCTGCTTCACATTCTGTGTCTCTGTGTCTCCCTCTCTCTCTGCCCCTCCCCTGCACGTGCTCTGTCTCTCTCTCAAAAATAAACATTAAAAAACGTTTTTTTAATTAAAGTAAAGATACAGATGAACATCCCAACAGAGAAGATGCATGGGGCAAGGTATGAGGGTCGGGGTACCACTCTCCCACTGGAGACCTCCCCCTTCAGGAGAAGAGGAGTGGGGAGAGCTGAAAACTCAGAGCTTGTTTGTTTGTTTGCTTGCTTGTCGGACTTGGAGGGGTGAAGGGGCAGAGAGCGAGAATCCCCAACAGGTCGGCACCGTCTGCACGGAGCCCAGATGGGGCTCAGTCTTACAAACCGAGATATCATGACCTGAGCCGGAATCCAGAGTTGGATGCTTAACCCACTGTGCCACCTACAAGGGTTTTAGGAGTTGTGTGCCAGGAACGAGGGGCTGTGTGTGTTTCCACCTCACACTTACTCATAGGTCAGAAGACTCAATTCTGTCAAAATATAAATTCCTCCCAAACTTGATTTATAGATTCAAAACAATGCCAGTACAAATCCCAGCAGGATTTTTGTAGAAAGTGACATATGGATTCTAAAATTCCCATGAAAATGCAAAGAACTTACATTAGTCATAACAACTTTGAAAAAGAAGAACAATATTGGAAGGACAAAATGACCAGATTTCAAGATTTATTGTAAAGTTACAGTAATCTAGATAGTTTTGGGTTGCTGGAAAGACAGAATAACACATCAATGGGACAAAAGTGTCCAGAAATAGCCTCATGTGTATATATGCAACTGAATTTTGATAAAGATACAAAGACAATTCAGTGGAGCAAGGGGAGTCATTTCAACAAACAGCTGACCAACTGGATACTCATAGGCAAGAAGAAAAAAAAGAACTTTACTCCATACATTTTATCATAAATATTAACTCAAAACAAAGCTCAATTGTTTTCAGAATCCAGAATTTTTATAATACATCATCCGCAATGTCCACTACAAAAGTTACTCAATGTAAAAACCAAAAAAATGACCTACACTCAAGAAAAAAAGCCACTCAGTAACAGCAGATCTCTGAAGGGTCCGGGTGTTACAATTAGCAAAGATTTCAAAATAACAGTAAGTTAAACAACCTAGTGAAAACGTGTATGTCTGGGGGAGAGAGGATAATCTCAGGGGAAAAAGGAAACTATAAAGAGCCAAACGGAAATCTGAGAACTGAAAAATGTTATCCAGCTTGTTTTTCAATCACTAAATTAGGAAAAATAGGCAAAAGAATAAACAGAGGCTCAATGACTGGCAGTAAGCTGTGGAAGTGTCTAATATGTGTGAAATTAGAGTTTCAGAATAAAAGGTCAGAGTATGGAACAGAAAAAGTACCTGAAGAAACACTGACTGGGAAGTTTTCCAAATCAGAGCAAAAACAGTAACTCACAAGTCTAAGAAACTCATAAACCTTACTCAGCACAGAAGCAAAGAAAACTACACACAAACACATCATAGACTCTGAACACCAAAAATAGAAGAGAGAGAGAAAGAAGATGCACAGGGGAGGGGCAGAAAGAGAGGGAGACAGAGAATCTCAAGCTGGTTCTGCACTGACGCCAACTCAGGGTTCAAACTCAGGAACCATAAAATCATGGCCTGAGCCGAAATCAAGAATCGGGCACTTAACTGAGCCACCCAGGAGCCCCAGCATATTTTATTTTTTAAAGAGAGTCATCTTTCAGGGAAAACATTGACAGAGTCATGACTGAAGTGGTATTGAGGTCTAGGATTTGCTTCACAATGATCCACGGCTCGGTGGGAGAAGTGGGTAGGGGTATGGATGACACAGGGTTGTCCATGACGCGGTATATGGTGAGTAGGTAATAAACCTAAGGCTCGTTCTAATCACTCCAGTTTTAGACATATGCCTGACAGTTTCCAAAAAAAAACAAGTTGCAGAAAAATTTTATAAAGTCTGCCATCCTGTTCTGGACGCTTCATTTTTAAACATCTTGTTGTTTGTGAAGGGATACTCCCTAGGTCATTAGCTAACGTCAAGGTGTAATTATACTTAGTCATCACTAATGATGTAGATGTGAATCCATATTTTATAAATTTTTTAAGTTTATGTATTTATTTTGAGAGAGAGAGAGAGAGAAAACACGAGTGGGAGAGGGGTGGGAGGGCCATGCTGTCAGCACAGAGCTTGATGCGGGGCTCAAACCCACGAAGCCATGAGATCATAACCTGAGCTGAAACCAAGAGTCCGACGCTCAACTGACTGAGCCACCCAGGTGCCCCAATGTCCTAAATGCTCCTCTGGTCAATTCTGACTTCTTTGGGGGCGCCTGGTGGCTCAGTCAGTTAGGTGTCCAACTTCGGCTCAGGTCATGATCTCACAGTTTGTGAGTTGGAGCCCCACGTTGGGCTCTGTGCTGACAGCTCAGAGCCTGGAGCCTGTATCAGAGTCTGTCTGTCTGACTGTCTCTCTCCCTGACTTTCATTGTCTCTCTCTTAAAAATAAAGATTAAGGGGTGCCTGGGGAGCTCAGTCAGTTGAGCATCCGACTTTGGCTCAGGTCATGATCTCACAGTTTGTGAGTTGGAGCCCCACGTTGGGCTCTGTGCTGACAGCTCAGAGCCTGGAGCCTACTTTGGATTCTGTGTCTCTCTCTCTCTCTACCCTTGCCCACTCACACTCTATTTCTCTCTCTCAAAAAAAAAATAAACATTAAAAAAATTTTTTTTTTTAATTTTTGACTTCCTCGCAAAAAGTTCCTTGGTCATTTTCTTACAAGATACAATCTGGTTACTGGGTTTACCTTTAACGTCGCTGGCAGAGAGCACGCATGAGGAAAGCCTGTCAGCTCGGGCATTTGTCTGAGTGTCCACTTTTACTGCAATTTTCAGGCTCATCGCTGATGGTTTTCTTGAAGGACATGGCTTCAGATCCGGGATCACGGTGTGAGATTTAGTTCAGCAGAACTTAGCTAACATATTCCGCAGTTCCTCAAAACCACACACGTGAAAAGCTATACGTTTACAAGATTCTGAACACCCAACAGTGAGGACAAAACTGCCAACCCCTCCCTGCTGTGGAAGTCCCACCGCGTTACCTCGCGAGCCTGTCACAACATGCCACCCTCTGTCATCTGGGCCACAAGGGTGCCCTGCCCGATCCATACATTACAGAGCAGCAAAACTCAATTACTTTCATTTCCAAAATAAAAATGTTGAAAAACTACAAGTTCTCTTTTGTGTTTTTGTTTTTGTTTTTGTTTTCCCTGCCCACCAGTGACAGCAGCTCCCCGGACCCCCACATGCTGGCTGAAACCCAGCACTGTGACGTCTTCATACAGGATGAGCCGACGGCGAACACGGTCCTCAAACCGTAATTATAACTCTGGGTGGTTTGTGAACTCTGTGACCAGATTCCACATCGGAGACACACTGGAAGAGCTTATGCAATCCGAGCCTTGCTGGCACAAGCCGTCACCTGTTTTATTGTGCAGAGTCAGCCTCCGGGCCGTCCCCCAGCACCAGCACCCCCACCCCCCGCCAGGTGCTGTCACGCACGCTCTCAGGCACAGTGCTCTGCCCAGGCCACCTCCCTGGCATCGTCCCTACCACGAAACCGTTCTCCTGGGCACAGCAGCCCTCTGTAGGCAAAAGCCCCCACTACGTGCACTTTGGCTTCCGGGGCTGGAGAGCAAAGCCAATTTCATCCGGGTCCCAGCAGAAATGAGACTCCAACTGTGCACGAAACTTTATGTGAGGATAATCGATGGATTTGTTTTCTACGGCCGTAACCAAGTGCACAGACTGGGTAGCTTAAACTAATACAGATTCATTCTCTCACAGTCTGGAGGCCAGAAGCCCAAAGACCTGGCCTCTCTCGGAAGTCTCCAGGAGATCCTCCCTCGCCCCTCCCAGCCCCCGGGAGCCCCAGGGGGTCCTTGGCCTGTGGCCGCATCAGGCTCTGCCTCTGTCTGCACATGGCCGTGTGCCCTGTGTCCGTGCGTCTCTTCTCTTGCGAGGACACCGGTCGTACTGGAAGGCCACCTCTCATCTTCGACTAATTCTATCTGCAACAGCCCTGTTTCCAAATAAGAGCACATTCTAAGAGGGGTGAGGCGTCAAGTCCGTCGTTTTAAGGGGCACAATCAACCCCTAATAGCTGAACAATTTATAACCACTGCCCGGGCCTAAAGCTGTCCTCAGAGCGCCTTCCGGAGCCAAACTCCTCCTGCGCATGCGCTCCACCTCCGTGGACCTGAGACCGAAGTGGCTCGCTCCCTTTCCGTCTTCTAGGGGCCTCGCCTCCGAGGGCCTCTCGCTCCTCTACCGAGGACCGGCCTTCCAAGGTCATGCTCAGAAAACCACACAGCAAAGTGACCTCGGCGTGCCTCCTCAGACCTGCCCTGCTTGATCTGAATGATACCCTATGGGAGACACGACAGATCAGCCTGATTTGGCCGCGCCAAGATTAAGATTGCTTTAGTTCCGGGGCGCCTGGGGGGCTCAGCCGGTTGAGCGTCCGGCTTCGGCTAATGCCATGATCTCAAGGTTCATGGGTTCGAGCCCCACGTCGAGCTCTGTGCTGACAGCTAGCTCAGAGCCTGGAGCCTGTCTTTGGAGTCTGTGTCTCCCTCTCTCTCTGCCCCCTTCACCCCCCCGGCTCATGCTCGCTTGCGCGCTCTCTCTCTCTCAAAAATAAACATTTTAAAATATATAAATAAAAATAAAACATTGACGCTACAAATAAGAGGTTATGGGACTTGGAGATGTTCACAGAATATTAATAATAATCCCTCAATAGCGAACACTTCACACTTCAATAACCGCCATTAACTGGCATATGCGGCAGCGCTAGAGGTTTAAGCCAGTGGAGGCGTACCTGGCAAATCTACAGGCTTAGTATGAGCTCCTCATTCAAGAGATAGTGGTAAGTAGCTCAACCAATCATATCCCCTCCCTGGAATTTAGCTTTTTTAATGTTTTATTTATTTTTGAGGACAGGAGGCATAGGAACCAAGAGAGAGAATCCCAAGCAGGTTCCCCACCATGAGCACAGAGCCCGATGCAGGGCTCGAACTCATGAACAGTGAGATCATGACCTGAGCCAAAATCAAGAGTTAGACGCTCAGCTGAGCCCCCCAGGCACCCCTCTCCCTGTAACTTAAGTGGAAGAAACAGAATTCTTAGTTTCCAGGGAAATGAAATAGAGAGGAAGGACACACAGAGGGAAGGTGGCGTGCAGAGACCACGAGACAGAGAGGTTCTAAAAAAGCAGACGCGATATCGATTGGTGGCACAAGTTCCAGACAGTTAACAAGGGATCTCAGTCAGCAGAACTGCTCTGAATTCAGAAGCATGTGCACATCCCCCACCACGTCCCCGGGAGGGCTGGCCGCAGTCAGTTCCCTCCATGTGAATTCATACCGTTGATCCCAAATATTTTAGGGAACCTGAATCATTTCTTAGACCAAACCCACCCTCCCCATTCTGGAATAATGGAATCTTCCAAATGCCTGGATCTGACCATAAAGGCTTTAAGACCACTGGAAGATTTCTTTAACGCCTTTGTCCTTCATGACGGCACTGCTTAATCTGGACTCTGAATATTCCAAAGCTAGGGCAACACTTTCGAACTTTGCGAGGCCACCCACAGTAAGAAGTACGTTTTCTGCTGACCCAATGTTCATAAGCAGCATTTTCGTCAATAGCCAAAACATGGAAAAAGCCTAAATGTCCATCAACTGACAAACAGATCAAAAAGATGTGGTTTATATATACAATGGAGGACTACATGGCAATGAGAAAGAATGAAATGTGGCCATTTATAACAACATGGATGGACCTCGAGGGTGTCATGCTAAGTGAAATAAGTCAGGCAGAGAAGAACAGACACCATATGTTTTCACTCATATGTGGAACAGGAGAAACTTAACAGAAGACCATGGGGGAAGGGAAGGGAAAAAAAATAGTTGGGGAGAGGGAGGGAGGCAAACCATGAGAGACCCTTAAATACTGAGAACAGACTGAGGGTTGATGGGGGTGTGGGAGAGGGGAAAATGGGTGATGGGCCTAGAGGAGGGTGCTTGTGGGGATGAGCACTGGGTGTTGTATGGAAACCAATTTGACAAGAAACCATATTTAAAAAATAAAAATAAAAAAATAAAAAATAAACATGTAAATGACACACTGAAAAAAAAAGGAATACATTTTACAATGGAACCCAGTATCCAAAACATATATAACCCACCTACATATATGAACACACACATACCCCAATATCATGAAACAATACGAAACAGTACTTACCAATACCAGCAACCTATTTTCTATTCGGTTCTTCTATTTAAGAAAAGATAACACGTGCGTGTCTGATTTCACAACCAACCAGGGCGTCAAGTACCATCAGTTCAAAATACTGGTGCGGGGGCATCCAAATTCTCAGGATAAAAGTGATCCATCTTACTGGACATTTCATTGTAAGACCTGAAGCTTTAAAATATGTCAACTAAATATAAAGTAGAACACAAACACCATTAAGATAAGGCACAGAAATGCCCAGATATTTCGCACTTTCAATCTGGAGAGCCGCTAGGATGTGAACCCACGCGCTCCCTCTCTTAGAAGTAGTTCAGCGGGGCTGTGGAAGGATTCTGCCCAAATGCCAGTGTTGTTGGGGGTTTTTAATTTTTTTATTTTATTTATTTATTTATTTATTTTTGAGAGACAGAGACAAAGTACAAGCAGGGGAGGGGCAGAGAGAGAGAGACAGAATGGGAAGCAGGCTCAGAGCTGTCAGCACAGAGCCCGATGCGGGGCTCAAGCCCACGAAGTGTGAGATCATAACCTGAGCTGAAGTCGGCTGCTTAACCAACCGAACCACCCAGGCGCCTCCAAATGCCACTGTTCTAACTCAACAAGGCATATTTATGGGACACTCACCTCTAAATCTTCATACCTGGGAATCCAGTTCTGCAGTCGGCTTCCCTGGAGATGGGAGCAGGGGGTCCTCCTCTGTGCTTCCTGAAAGGCAGAGGGCTGTGACCCGCCGGTGGTTGTCCCAACACTGTCAAACAGCCTGAGGACAGTGGGGGACATTTGTGGAGTGGCCGGAAACCCTACTTCTTTAGCAACCACCAAAGGCAAGATCAAGCATGATGGACGTCTCCCTGGCTGGAAAGGCCCCCAATCGCATCCTCATCTTTCGGGCCTGGCCTTCATTTCCCGTGACCTCCAGCGCTGGCCTCCCATCCCCTATCCGCCTGTCACCTGCACTGCTGGAAAAAAGGGTTGCCCACGTGCCTTCTGTGGGAAACACGGAAAGGCCAACCCGCACCGGAGGGCAAGCCCAAGAGACTTGACTCCCCCCACCCCCCCCAAGGATGGTTCAGGAACGTTCCCATACAACCACAGCTGTTGTTTAAGTTTGCCCACTGAATGCACCATGCAGATGTTGACAGGTAAAGAGGTGTTGACTCGCGCTATTTATTTCCTGCGAGGTGTGCCAAGTTCGCCTGTGGCAGGTTTGAGACCAGAACTGGGGAGGCACATGTTTTTAGTGAAATGCGTAACATTTGGAATTAACGGATATCCCATTCTTCCCACGGTCCTTCATCCATGGGTGACGCCTCGTAACCACCTACGACCTCAAAGCCAGACTTGCTAGCTAAGTCTAAAAGTGAAGGGGTTAAAAAAAACAAGAGACCTAAAACCCTACCAAAAAAAAAAAAAAAAGGCAGCGAACCCACAGCCCAGCCCACAAAAGCGACCTGCCTCGTGCTTTTTAAGGGCTCAGTGGGCGCGAATCCACCAACCGCTCAACGTCCCGCCAATCACCGCACTCCTCACAGGTTACCCCGCCCCTCACGCTGCACTAACCAATCACTGGGGAGTCGGCTTCTCTCCGCCCCTCCCGCCCACTCCCAACCCCAGAGACGTTCGAATCCTTCAAACTTCACTCGCGCTCAACCGCGGGGTCGCAGCCGGAATTTATTTTTAGCTCTGGGCCAGCAGCCCCGCCCTTGGCTCCGCCTCCTAGTCGCCCCCAATTGGAGACGGAGTTTCCGCCGCGTCATCGCGCGGGCGGGTGGCAGCTATCCAATCAGCGCCCAGGGAGAACTGGCGTAAGGAAAAGGCGGCGGAAGAGGGTGGGAGGGTCATGACGCAGCGAGTTTCAGTCGTGACTTTTCCGGGGGCATTTTGGCGTCCCCTCTATTTCCCCTTAAAGTAAAACGTCGCCCGACGCATCCCCGTGCGTTTCGGGGGCGTGGGTGGCCGCCGCGGCGGGGAGGGCGGTGCTGACGCGAGCCGCGGAGCGGGGGAGGCCCTCCCGGCGGCGGCGGTCACGTGGGCGTGTTTGGG
>NC_043701.1:5237508-5300139 GCF_006229205.1 Suricata suricatta
GCCGGGCCCCGCGGGGCGGCGGCGGGGGTTGGCCCGGGCTCGGGAGGCCGCGCGTGGGGAGGTCGCGGGGGGACGGGGAGGTCCGGGGTGGTCTGGGGCCGCCGAGCCGGCCGAGGGGTGCGCTCCCGGCCGGAACCGCCGCGGGGACAAATCGCACCTGTCTCTCCATCTTCTTGCGGCTGGCTGTCGTGATCTTGGCAGCGGCCTTTCCGCTCCAAATTCAATAATGTCCGTGGGTTTTTAACAAAGGGAACAGCACCTCGGGTTTTTTTTTTTCTATCCGTGGTGAAGTTCGGCGTTTTAAAGAAAACCGGGGACCTAAATTGAGGACGTTTGGCTCCTGAGGGCAAGTTTCCCACCGAAGGAACCCCGAAGAGCCCTCTTTGAAAGCCCCCTAGGTGTTGCCACGACCAGAGTAGGAAGGCAGAGTAACCGAGATTCCTGATCTCTCGGTGTCCTATTTTTCTCCGGGGGGAAAAAATAATAAGGTCAGGTACTTGTAACCGGGCTGTTGAAGTAATTCAGAAGTTTGTTGGGGTTTTTCCCCCACTCCCAAAGGTTGACATCTATTTGAAACTGTTCCCGGCAGTCACCCTTCTGCGTCGCTGAAGTGGTCTGGGGTGGGGTGGGGTAGGGGCGGAGGGGGTGCCGGAAAACAAGTGAGGAAACAGAACCGTTGAACTTAACCATGCTTCAGGGCGAGGCTTTATTGTCTTTGACAACCGGAAGCCTGGAGAAATTACGTTGATCTTTTCGTGTTGTTTTTAAGAAGTAACTGTCTAAGGAAAACGTGCACTTGATCGTGGCGGGGGGGGGGTGCGGATAGGGAGGTGGAAGCGAAGGTTTGGAGTCTGCGGGGATTGCAGAAGGAGGCAACAATAACTGTCTTAGGAAAGCTTGTAACTGCCGGCTCCCCATTGGATGAACTCCCCGACTCTGCTTCCCGGTCTGCTTCCTCACCCCCACTTTCCACCGACGACGGCGCCAGGGTCTGTGCTCTTTGACCGGGATCAGCCGCAGCCTACTCATCCCTTTATCGTCTCTCTCGTCAAAATGCTGGGGCCGGGGGAGTCCGAAGAAGGGGTGGGGGGAGTCAAAGGCGGAGAGACGCTTGTGTAGACATTGGGGGTGCCAAGAGCCCGGGGATAACTCTGGTATGCCGTGGGAAATCGGAGGTATATCCGTAGGGGGAGTGGGTGAGGGTAGTGGCAGCTGCAGCTCGGAAGTAACCTTGCAGCAGATCAAGGCGTGTAGAAACCGCTAGGAGCCCACTCCCCACGTGCCCAGGTGGAATCTGACCTTTATCCGCAGCCTGAGTCACCCAGCCCTTGCTTCGCTGTTCTCTTTATTTCCTCTGCGTTTGGAAGTGTGGGACTCTGACCTATCCTGGCTTTTGAGTGAGTTCTGATCAGATACATGGCGCCTCTGAGTCATCGAGTTACAGGTGACATCTACCTGGGCTCCCTGTTCTCAGCATAAAAGGATGTCCTAAAGATGCGACTCCCTGCTTGGAATTCTCCACATGGTGATTCTAGCCTTCAGTAATGAGCAAGTCCAGGGTTTTATCGCGGTTTCGCTAAAGGGGTCCTCAGGTCCAGCAGATCCATTCTGTTTTGTCTTCCATCCAACCCTCATCCTCCTGAAAACCCAGATGTGACAGGTCAGCCACTTAACCTTCTCGTCCCAACATTTATCTTCGGCTGCTGTCCAACTAGGGTGCTCACTGCATGTAGCCTCCAGTGGGATGGGGAGTTAAGTCCTGGCCCCTGCCTTCTGCGCCTTCCAGTAGTTACTATATCCCTCTTCCAGGGTAGCGGTGATTCAAGTAAAAGGTATTTTGGAGAGGTTAAATTACTCCCAACCTTCGCCTTTGATTTTGAAGTTGTTTACCTTTGTTAGGAAGGAAGACACTTGGTGGTTTGTGGGTCTTTTGTTTTGCCAGCGTCAGAAAAGGAAGTATTGGCCACTTTGGAGAATTACTCAGTACTCTCGTTTACGGACATGTTTGCTTGAATGCGGTTATACCAGAGGAGTTTGAGTATGTGTGTTTCTAGGTTGTGTTTTTTTGACGCTGAGCTGTTGTGTCCTGTTGACTGAAGGTAAAGAGTGGTAGAAAATGGGGCGCCTGGCTGACTCCTGAGCGTGCGACTCTTGATCTCAGAGATTGTGAGTTCCGGCTCCGTGTTGGATGTAGAGATTGCTTAAAAGCAAAATCTTAAAAAAGGAAAAGCAAAAAGGGCAGTAGCAAAAGGCCCAGCTAGAAAGCACACCTTTCTTAGAACGTTCGCTTGATTAAATGTCTTTTGCCAGTTTGACCAGTAGGGTACTTGTCACTGTGACTTTGTCCCGTCACCAACTTTATTTTCAAAGTTTGCCTTCAGATAAAACGAAATGCCATGATTTATTTAGTTGGCTTTCAAATTTTGCATTTTGTTAAAAACGTTGGTAGAAGTACCAGTGAGGAACATTGTAATTCTCAGGTGATTTATGCAACCCTTTTTTCCTGAAATGCTTTTCCTGTTATTTACAATGTTAAATAAGCCTTTTAGGACACGTCACCTGTAACGCAGGCTGGCTTTCTGGGAGTGCTTTGTATTAGTTGTTCTAGTGGTGGCCAGTGTCTAGCTCCCTTACAGCCATTGTTCTGGTACGAGTGGCCCCGTGATGGGAGGTAACTGGACTAAATCAAGCTAAAAATATAGTGTCAGGTAACTATTTTCCAGTAAAATCTACTCCCTCCTCCCCTGGAATCTTCAGCAGAGATAGTTTAGTTTACCATTGATAGTCAAGTTTACCCTTAGACCATAATCAAAAAGTTTTAGGTCATATGGAAGTCTGTGGGGTTAGCAGGAGGAAAAGGATCACAGGAATGTGAAAGGTCAAGAGAGAGAGAATGAAGCCGCAGTGAGGTTTGGTAGAAGACGCTTCAAAAGTAGCTCACGTTGTTGCCTTGTCAGAGTATTTTAGGTAGTCAGGAAGGTACGCCTTTTAGTTAGTTGGGTCCTTCATGGAGAAAGACGGCATTAAATCTGTTCCCAGGAAAATACAATCCAACTGTATTCTTTTCTTTTTTTAATTAAAAAAATCATTTTAATGTTTTCATTTTATTTTTGAGAGAGAGGGAGGAGAGGGGGCAAGGAGAGAGGGAGACACAGAATCCGAAGCAGGCTCCAGGCTCCAGTCTGGCAGCACAGAGCCCGACGTGACGCTGGGCTCGAACTCCCAAACCATGAGATCATGACCTGGCCACAGTCGGACGCTTCACCGACTGAGCCACCCACGTGCTCCAGAATACAACACAGCTGTATTTTTATTTATTGTCTTTTTACGTTAGCCTATCCTTTTCTGACACATTTCATCGAAAACGATAAAAGGACAGCATCCTTTGCCGTATATAAAATCTGCTATCATGCGAAGTTGTGTGTTCAGGCACCCGGTAACATTTGGTTGTGTCCTTGTGGGTGGGTAGTCCTGTAGTGATCACCTTCTGTTGAAGCTTGAAATTAACTTTCGTTTGTTTGTATTTTTCGGCTTGGTTTTGGTGCTGCTCATTGGTTCTGTCCAAGAGAATCATCAGACCTTGGGTTTAGGATTATGGCAATTTCAGTGCCGAATGTTATTTTCCTGTCCCCATGGGTGATGTCTATCCGCAATTACCTTCATCAGCCCAAAAAGAAACCATACTTATTGACACACTCCCCGCCCCTCCCCGCCCCCGCCCCATCACCCCTGTCCCTGGCATCCACAAACCTTCCTGTTTTTATGAATTTACCCATTCTGGACATTTCATGTAAATGGAATCATACATGGGCTTATGTGATGGGCATCTTTCGCTTAACATGCAAATTTTCAAGATCTATCCATGTTGTAGCATGTATCAGTAATTCCCTTTTGTTGCCAAATCCTATAGAATTTTTTCTATCCTGTTCCATTGAATTCCATTGCTTTGAGTGGGTCCTGTACCCATGACTGATTTTGTAACGTCACAGCTTAGTTACTTCGAAAAGAATGGTTCACAGTTCTGCAAATCCATCTACGTTTTGACGCATTTCAACATACAAACTTTTTAATTTTTAATTTTTTTAATGTTTATTTTTGAGAGAGAAGGAGTGCGAGCCGGGGAGGGGCAGAAAGAAGGAGACACAGAATCTGAAGCAGGCTCCAGGCTCTGAGCTGTCAGCACAGAGTCCAGCGTGGGGTTCAAACCCACAGACCACGAGATCATGACCTGAGCTGAAGTCAGACGCTCAACCGACTGAGCCCCCCGGGGGCCCTAACATACTCTTTTAGTCACATTTTTAAATATTGCCATCTTTCTCCTTAGAAAAAATTGGAAAGACTGGGAAGCTTTAAGCTCACCATGCGTGATGCAAGCTCTCCAAAATTCTCATTTCCTCCCGAGAGTTAGAAATCGATCGTTGGCAGAGCGCTGCCAGTCTTACCTGAAGTGATGGTCTTACTTCTTTCATTTCGAGGCGATCTCTGCCAGACACCCACGTTCAACATAACAATGGTTGGTCATTCTCGCAAGTACAAACGACGCTCCGCGAGAAAAGTGTCTATTTTCAGATCGTGTCCCAAACAGTTACATGTATGGTTTTCCTTGAGCCACATGTCCTGCTTTAGTATTTGGGAGCGCTTTGTGTAGACATCCCATTTTGTCACGTGGAATATTAAGACATACTTTAAGGGTTAAGATAAAATTAGTCATTTTCACTGCTTTCTCAAGGGCACTATTTGGTAAAAATTGTTTATTTTTACCGTGGCTCTGTGGTTGTGAAGTCTCCGGTGTGTGATCCCAGTCTTGGTTCATGCGTTGGTACGTTGCTTTTGCACCATTGGTGCAGAATATAAACCTAGTGGAAAAGACGAGTGTCTTGGTTTTGTAATGAAAATAGTGTTGAAAAGACCCCCTAAACAGGTCTCAGGGCACCCCGAGTTTTTCTGGCCGCACCCTGAGAATCCCTGGACTGTGGGTGCACAGAACCGCGCTAGGCTGCTTGCTCTCGGGCAGAACTGAACCGAGGGTGGCCGCCTCCTGGTTGCTCAGGGGGGTGGTCACCACGGTCTTCGAGGAGCCTTCCTTCCAGAAGAGGCCCTGTTGCCTGGCAAGAGACCCGGATGGTGAGGCAGGAAAGCACTTGCAGGAAGCAGGGGGGGCTGGCGGAGAGCGGGGTAGGAGTAAGAAATGAAGGCGGAGAGGCAGGTGGGGGCCGGATGACCCCCTTGCAGGGACTTCAGGGGACCATTCCTTCTGAGGCGTGAGGAGTGAGCTCCTTGAGTCTGGGGAGACAGGTCACCGAAGTGCTAGTGGGCTTGGCCCCTGATTGTGATGCAGTTTGGGGTGAGTGTTGTTTTGACTTGGTAACGGTGAGATTCCCAGAGATTAATAGCAATTGGCCAAGGGTGGCAGCATGTCAGGACCTACATGCTAATAACACAATTTTCCAGTATAAGCGTCAGGATGGGGGACAGGGGGACAAGTACAAGCAACAGTGTTAGCACAAAATGAGAAATCGCCGTCCCTACGTGTGATTATGTGGTCCAAAATACGCTTAAAATTTTTTTTCTTAATGTTTATTTTTGAGAGCGAGAGAGAGCAGGAATGGGGGAAAGGCAGAGAGAGAGAGGGAGACACAGAATTGGAAACCGGCCCCAGGCTCGGAGCTGTCAGCACAGAGCCCAGTGCAGGGCTCAAACCCACGAACCATGAGCATGACTTGAGCCGAAGTCGGACACTTAACCCACTGAGCCACCCAGCAGCCCTGATATATTTTTTTTAAGTTTATTTACTCTGAGAGAGAAAGAGAGAGAATCCCAAGCAGGCTCTGCCCTGTCAGCACAGAGCCCTATGGAGGGCTTAATCCCACGACCCTGGGATCGTGACCAACGTGAGTCTGACACTCAACCGACTGAGCCACCAGGCATTCCCTACAATACTTTTCTTAGTGGAAGTTCTAGAATAAGGAGTTAACAACTTTAATACTGTTCATGAGTGGATTGCATTTAGTTATTCGAATAAGTCAGAGCTGAACTTGGACATGATTGTGCAAGTTACGGCATTATGAAATCCTCAGTGATCACTCTTGAGAGAACCTTTATTCTTAGTTCTAGTACTGTTTATCACAAAGTAAAGTAAGCTTTAGGTGATCCAGTTCTCACAGTCCATCTTTTAAAAAAAAATTTTTTTTTTGTCTTTATTATTTTATTTTGAGAGACAGAGAGTGAGCAGGGAGAGGGAGGGAGACACAGAATCTGAAGCAGCCTCCAGGCTCTGAGCTGTCAGCACAGAGCCCAAAGCGGGGCTCAAACCCACGGACTGTGCGATCATGACCTGAGCCGAAGTCGGTCGGTTAACTGACTGAGCCCCCCAGGCGCCCCGGTCCATCTTACGCTGATACCTGTCAGAATGCAGACTGGATTGCTGGACTGATTTAGAAATGTAATTTAATATCTCAAACACAGAGGTCCTGGAATATTTAAAAGATTTTTTTAAGTTTATTTACTTTAAGAGACATGCACAAGCAGCAGACGGGCAGAGAGAAAGAGCGACAGAATCTCTAGCACGCTCCATGCCCAGTGTGAGGCTCAAACTCACAAATTGTGAGATCACGACTTGAGCCGAAATCCAGAGTCGAACACTTAACTAACTGTGCCACCCAGGCGCCCCTGGAATATTATTTTAGTATCTTAACATTATTTTTTTAATGTTTTTTATGTATTTTTGATGGAGAGACAGAGCACAAGCTGGGGAGGGCAGAGAGAGAGGGAGACACAGAATTGGAAGCAGGCTCCAGGCTCGGAGCGCTTAGCACAGAGCCTGACACAGGGCTCAAACTCACAAACTGTGTGATCATGACCTGAGCCAAAGTCCAGACGCTTAAACCGACTGAGCCACCCAGGTGCCCCACATTCTTAAACATATGTTGGGCATCTGATAAAAGAGTTCTGTGTAGGACATGAGAGTTTGAAGTCCAAATTGAGATTAATTTAGAACGGAAGTCAGAAACCTTGTATTTCACTCTGTGGGTAAGTGAAAGCTGGGCAGTTCAAGGATCCTAATAAAATTAACCCCCTCCTGTCCTGGACTGCTTGGCAGCCCCCTTACCTCCCTGTCCCCACTCCCTCGTTTCTCTCTTTGTTGCGCTCACTGGCTTGCAGACGGACTCCTCAGGGACTTTTGACACAGAAATTGGCATTTCCACAAGATGCGTGATCCTGCTTTTTTGCAAGATTAAAAGTCGAATGTTAACTCTGCAGCGTCCTAGAAAAAATGTGTGCACGTGGAGATGAAAATATTGGCTCTTACAGTTCATATAGTTCTATGAAATGAAAATGCTCTTCTAAGACTTGCATTAGACATAAACGCTTCTGGTGGATACTTCATGGTTTTCAAATCTACATCACACTTAGAAAATTTTAAAGTGTAGGGTCTCTTTATTTTTGTTCATCACTCGCATGGATGACTAAAAACCACAAGTGGCAAAAGTCAGCCGGAGTGGCTAACAACGAGAGGGTCGAGGGCTCTAGATGGTCTTGGCAAACTGGACACACAAGGTGATATGCGGCGCCCCGTGGCGGGAGGGGAAGTGGGAAAACACTGGGCTCTCGGGTCCGCCTGCCAGGAGAGAGCTCTCCGAGGTAGGGTGCATCTCTGACTGACCAGGATCGTAAGGCCTTGAACTCATCAGGGGGCCGGAACGCACGACCTCGAGACCCGGGGTTGGGACCAGAAGATCTCTGCGATGCCCACCGGGGGAAGGGACGGCCACAGATGTAAAGTCTTACGTGTAGGTTTCTGCAAAGTACATCCGGGTTGAGGACCTGGGTAATTTGCCCGGCCCGGCGCCTGGGTGGCGCAGTTAAGCATCCAACTTCAGCCTAGGCCATCATCTCCGTTTGTGTGTTCAGGCCTCCTGTCTGGTTCTGTGCTGGCAGCTCGGAGCCTGGAGCCTGCTTCAGATGCTCTGTCTCCCTCTCTCTCTGCCTCTCCCCCTCTCATGCTCTGTCTCTTCCTCTCTCAAAAAAAAAAAAAGCCCACTGAAAAAAAATTCTTTTTTATTTTGCCAGGCATTTGAGCCATGCAGCACTGGTTCTGAACCAGGAGGGGAGCCGTCTCTTCGGGGCCGGTTGGCGCGCGTCGGGGAGCGTTGCCACCTTAGAGTGGTGGCTCTCGGAGATCCTGGATTGCCCCAGGACTGCGGGCATCTTTTCTGGGGGAAGAGGTGCCTTCTGTCCACTCTCCACAGGATTTCGTCCACCCCCACCCCCCATCCCTAAGATGGAATTACTAAAAAGACTGGTTGAAGGGGCGGCTGGGTGGCTTACTTGGTTAAGCATCTGACTTGGGCTCAGGTCGTAACTCAGGGTTCGTGAGTTCGAGCCCCGCATCAGGCTTGCTGCTGTCAGCACAGAGCTGGCTTCAGATCCTCTCTCTCTTTCAAAAATATAAACATTTTTTTTAAATGGTGGAAGAGGACAGGGTGTGGGTTAAGTGTCCTATGTGATTCAAAAAGGCATTCGTGAAATGCTGGAGTGAGTGCCTACAATATGCTAGACGCTGTACTTAGTCACAGAGGCCAGGGCAGCCCGGTCCCTGCCCTCTGGGAGCTTCCCCTAGGGAGGGGGTCACTGCAAGGGCTGCTGCTAATGGTAATGGTGGTGGTTTTCAAAGCATTGGTGGGGGGGGCGGGTGTTAAACTCTGGGAGGTGTAGGTGCTGCTTTTATGCCTGTTCTGCAGATGAGGAAACAGCCCCAAACGTTGCCGATTTGCCCAAGACCACACGTGCGAAGTAGCCAAGCCAGGATTTCCAGAGCCAGTGCTTTTACTTGGGCCCCTGCACAGAGTATTAGTCCAATAGTTAGGATACATGCTTTGAGGGAAATAATCCAAGGGGTAGCTCGTGTGACCGTGGGTGGGGGTAGGTCCCTAAAGAAGTGTCATTAAAGCTGGAGTTGGGGGGGAGGGAAGCAGGGCAAGAAGGGTGGAGCCTTCCAGTCAAAGGGAACAGCATATGCGCAGAGCCCCTGAGGGATGAAAGACCTTGGCCCAGTGTGGCCGGACTGTGCGTGGGACTGTGCGTGGCAAATGAGGAGAAAGTAAGATGTGAGTGGGCGAGGGGTCATGTGGGACTTATCTCTGTGCCAGAGGTCAGTCGGGAACCTGCCTCCTAGGTCTCGTCAAACATTCTGGACTTTTCTGTAGAAACAGAGAAGTCACCGAATGATTTTCAACAACAGATAAGTCGATCTTCAACACCAAGGTTGACAAACATCTTCTCTAAATACATGTACTCTATACGGTACTGTTGCGACAGAGTAAGCGAGAGAAAAGGCAGTGTTCTTAGGAAAATCATAAGGGAGAAAATGTATTTTTATGGTACTGAAAATACATTTATCCGAGAAAATCCACAAAGAAGCAGACTGTGTGGTTCAAACCCAGGCTCCCGAGTCCCTGCTCTCCCACCTTCCATCGCTCCAGCAGCTGCACCCAGCACGCGAGACACAAGCCATGTGCCAGGGACCCTTCCTCACAGATGCGGACGCTTGAGTTTCATCTGATTCCCACATCAGGAAATAGTATTGATTCCCCCGCCCCCAACCAGTTGAAACGGTAAAAACCTTTTGTAGTTTGCAAGCTGTACACAAACCCCGTGGGCTGCATTGGGCCCCTCCCTGGTCTGTAGTTTGCTGATCCTCCTGGCTTGTCCCCTCAAGAAGATCCCCCCCACCCCACCCCTGCTCTGTGAAGTGGAGGGGGCAATCGAGATGGAAGCTCAAAGAGCAGGCTCCTCAAGTTCACCAGCTGAGAAGGCAGGGTGATGGGGGGAATCGATGACACTGTGGCGAGGGAGCCGTTAAGTGGTCCGTGCCAGAGCCTGAATGGGTGATGGGACCGGCTGGCTTTAGGGATCCACCGGAGGCATTCGTGTACCTGCCGGGTCCACACAGTCACGCTGCTTTCCGGCCGCAGCGGCCCCAGGAGGGACGCACACAGTCCCCACGGTCCTAGGATCAGGCGGCTGTGCCTGCATTTGGGGTTCTGAGGGGATGCTTCTCCCGGATCCTCGGGTGACCCGAGGGAGCGCCCCGGCACACCTTCAGGGGGCGGCAGTGTGGCCCTGCTGCCTTGGAAACGGGAGGCTGCCAGACCTGCTTGGCCCCACCCACTGACGCTGCTCTGGCAGGGGTGCTGAGGGTCCCTGTTCACCTGCTAGGCCGTTCCTTGCTTGGGGGTTGGGGGGCCTCTGGAAGTCTCTAGACTTCTTCCTCTTCCATAACTGCTTACCCAAATGTGTGAATGTGTTTTACAAATAGTTTTCTTAATCTGGCCACGTTTCTGATGGCCATTCTCCTAAAAAGTTGAACCGTACACAAAACGGACATGCCTTCCATTTCTTAAACCTTTGCGGAAGTCTTTCTGGTAGGCAGCTAAGTTTATACAAGTAGGATGTTCCTCTGTCCTTTTTTTTAATATTTATTTTTTGGGGAGTGCGCGAGGGGTACAGAGGGTCTGGAGCAGGCTCTGCCCTGACAGCCTGACAGCAGTGAGCCCGACGGAGGGCTCACAAACCACAAGATCATGACTTGAGCCAAAGTCAGATGCTCAACCAACCGAGCCACCCAGTGGCCTCAGATGTTCCTATATCCTTAAACTGTAGTGTAGAGCAGCATTGCCCAACAGAAATATAATGCAAGCCACAGAGGGAATTTTAAATTTTCCAGTAACCACATTGAACAAGTAAAATGAAACAGGTAAAATAATTTAAGTATGTGTTTAATTTAGAAGCCCACTATGTCCAAAGTATTATTTCAATTCATACTGAATGTTTTTGATGTTACCTTTTATCTCAAGCTTTCGAAATTTTGTATATGTTTTACACCACGTATGACTTGTCTCAGGACCAGCCACGTGTCAGGTGGCTGTCACCCACACAGGCTTCTAACTCCCCACAGCTGGACAGCCCGGTGTAGCAAGGAATGAGTTGGTGGTCATAAATGGGATCATTGTAGATTCTTAAAGAACTTTTGAAGATATAATTGTTTTAGTCTTTTTAAAGTTTACATTATACACTTACTTTGAGAGACAGAGGTTGAGCGGGGAGAGGCAGAGAGAATCCCAAGCAGGCTGTGTGGGGGCTCGAACTTACGAACCATAGGATCATGACCTGAGCCGAAATCAAGAGTTGGATGCTTAACCGACTGGGCCATGTAGGTGCCTGGAAGAAATAACTTTTATAAATTACCATTTGTGCTAACCAGTGAAGGTCTCATTTCATTTTCCTAATTTTTTGTTATTGCTAGTTTTGATGATTTTTTTTTTTTTTTTTAGTGTTTATTTTTGAGAGACAGAGCATGAGCAGGGGAGGGTCAGAGAGAGGGAGGGTGACACAGAATCCAAAGCAGGCTCCAGGCTCTGAGGTGTCACACAGCACAGAGCCCGACATGGGGCTTGAACCCACGAACCGTGAGATTGTGACCTGAGCCTAAGTCAGACGCTCAACTGACTGAGCCACTCAGGTGCCCCTAGTTTTGATGAATCTTAAACTCCATGCCCTTTAGTATGTTAAAAATTGTGTTATGATTTGGGAATCTATCTCCTGTTTGCTTTTCTCTAGCTCTTTTCCACCCTGAACCCCAGCCTTCTCAGTTTTGGCCACAAATGTAGCAGAATTCAGTCTTCATTGTTGCCAAGTCCTATCAGGTCTATCTTGTTGCCTTCCTGTTTGTCTGTATCTCGAAATCAGTCCACAGAGGTGGGTCTCCTGTTTTAAAACTCTTCAGGGAGACCTTTCCATGGTCTTTCTTGGCAGAATTTTGTTTCTCTTTTAGTTTAATAACTCTGGCAGTTAATAAAATTCTTCATTTACGTAGCTCCGGTCTTTATGTTTCCATATAAACTTCCTGTGTCGTCCGCAGTGGCGTGCATCAGGAGGCATCATGCTTGGCAGGAGTACTTGAATGAGTAATAATTTTATGAACCAGTTTTGCTTGGTTAATCTGTCTTGTCTTTGTCGTAATAAGAATGGCGCCTGCATTTTTTTCTCACCTAGCAGCTATTTTTAAAAACTGGGAAGCGGGTGTGGAAGAATGAGCTGGTGTCAGCCCCGGTTAGCGCGCAGGAACGGGTGAGGTCATTCCGAAGCCGGCGTGTCACCAATCCTTAAAGCAGTGCCTGGCTTGTCGGTCCTAGTGAGCAGTTCCGCTGGGGAAGATCTGCATCCATGCCTTCGTGGGACTCTGCGATGGAGCTGTGGGCGTGGCTGTGCCTGTTAGAATATCAGCAAACGCAGAAGAACCCTTTTCACAGCCCCTTCTAAAATTAGAAGGTCCTCGAAGTAGATTTTCGAAGGCTTGTGGGGGACCCTGACGTTCGTGCATATCGCCCCACCCCCTCAAAAAGGCAACAACAACCTATTGACAGAACCACATATTTTTTTTTTTTACTCAAGTGGGTTCAGTGCTTCAGTAAGCGTGTAAATGGCATTGTGTCCCCTGTAAGGAGCGCATTGTTGAACTTCCTTCAATTCGTTATTCTAGCCCTTTTAGTCATGACCTGGTCAGGGAGCGGGCCATTTACAAACCCACGCCATTCTGCGGTCTGCTGCTCTTTGCAAACCTGGGCTTTTTACTGAGGTCCCTTCTATTGGTGGTTTCCAGAGAAACACCTTCCTGGTACCCCTGCCCTGTCCCCGTGGCACTCTTCTTTTTTTTTTTTAATATTTTTTTAAATGTTTATTCATTATTGACAGAGCTGTCAGCAGAGAGCCCGATGCGGGGCTCGAACTCACAAACTGCGAGATCATGACCTCTGAGCCAAAGTTGGCCGCTTAACTGACCAAGCCACCCAGGTACCCCCCTGTGGCACTCTTGAATCTGCCAAATGCTGTAGAGGTAGTGATGGGCCAGTGCCAGGCTTTACCCTAAAGAGCTCAGGACTTTGTGCTTCTACATTCTCTGGAGCTGTTACACGTGGAGGTGTTAGGCAAGGACACGTGGAAGGGGGAAGGCCCAGCCATCCCAGCAGAGGGCCCAGCTGAGCCTGACCTTGACTGTAGAATTGGGGAACAGATGACCTGGTCGTTAGCACTAGCCACTACATTTCGGGGCTGTTTGTTACGCAGCAGTAGGTGACCGAACAGTTAGTAATTTCTGCTTTAGGGGTATGTGTGTGGGGGGTGTATTTTTATACTTAGTGATTTCTTTATCAGGCTATTTTTAAGATTTTAATTTTTTAAGGAGTTTTTTATTTATGTTTATTTAGTTTGAAAGAGAGAGCATGCAAGCAGGGGAGGATCAGGAGGGAGAGAGAGAGAGAATCCCAAGCAGGCTCCGAACCATCAGCGCAGAGCCCGATGCGGGGTTCAAACCCATGCACTGTGAGAGCATGACCTGAGCCAGGGTTTGGTGCTTAACCGACAGAGCCACCCAGGCGCCCTGTGCCTTCCCCTTTTTTATACCTATATAAAAATCCAGTTCTATTGATGGGTAGTTTGCATATAATAACATATGCGTTCTAAGTGTAAAGTTAGATGAGTTTTAATGGATTTATTCACCTGTGTGACCATTCCTCCAAAATACAGAACATTTCCGTCCCCCCAACCTTCCTTCAGGCCCCACCCCCACTCGCAGGCCAGCACTGCTCTGTTACCTGTGACCGCGGATTCGTTTTTCTTCTCAAATTTCATATAAACAGAATCTTACAACACATACTCTTTTGTGCCTGGCTTCTTCCAGAAAGCGTGATGTTTTTCAGAGTCATCCACTTGTCACGCGTGTCAGTAGTTCTGTTTTATTGCCGAGTAGTATTCCGTGGTGTGGCTGTACCCTAATCCGTTTCTCCTGTCACCTGTTGGTAGTTTCCAGCATTTACGAATAAAGCAGCAGTAAAGCATTTGCTACATCTTTGTGCACGTGTGGTCATTTTTCTTCCATAAATACCTAGGAATGGTGTTCCTGCACCACATATTTCCTGAGTTGTCACTTTGTGGGAAACTCCCGCCATGTCCCCGGTGCCATTTGTACCACTCCCCACGTCTACCAGTGACACGTTAGAGTTCCATCCTCACTGATGCTTGGGACCGTGGGTCTGTTTAACTTCCACCATGCTAAGGTCGTGGTTTTGTTTGAATTTTCCCCGTGGCCCGTGATGTTAAGCATCTTTTTATTTACCTATTGGTAATTCGTGTATCTTTTGTGACATGTCTCTTCGAGTCCTTTGTCCGTACTATTGGGTTCCTTTTGAGTTACTTTGAATAAACACAGGAAGGACCTCAGTGGGTGCCGGGGAGTGGAAGTGACAGCTCACAGGCATGGGGGGTCTTCCTGGGGGGGCGAAAATGTCCCAGAATTCGTTGTGACAGCTGCCCTATGCTGTCTGTGTACTCAAAGTATAATCGTGCTCTTTAAAGGGATAAATTACATAGTACATGAACTCCGGCTTAATAAAGTTCTTAAAAAGCGAAAGGAAAAACAGGTGTCTTCGTGTCCTACAAGGAAGCACCACGAACACTGGGTTGGGGGTAGAACAACAGAAATGTATCCTGTCACAGCTTCGGGGTCAAAAGTCTGAAATCAAGGTGCTCATGAGGGTCTGTTCCAGGCCCATCTCCCTGTCTTGTACGTATTGAAATGTGTCCGAGGCACCGTGAACCAGCCTCGTGGAACAGAGTAAAGCACTAGAGGCCCTAAGAGTGTGTTCACAGTTGCTCCCAGAGGAGGAGGAGGAGGAATCAGACGATGAGGCTGGGAGGAAATGGGATCCGGACGCGGGGGGGCCAGCAGAGCACTTGCAGGGAGGAGTCACCTGCTGTGACCCCTGAGGTCAGACACCACCTCCTACACAGAGCTGTGTCCCAGTGCCTGCCTCGTAGTAGATGTTCGTTAAACGCTTATGATCAGAGCTGCTGGGAGGAAGTAGGTGACTTGAGGACATCCAAGAGTCTGGAAGAGAAAGGTGACTTAGGGTGACCTGCTAAATTTTAATTTGTTTCCTGAGGACGGTGCTCCTCAAGCTTTGGCCAAGCTTTGGCACACAGGGGAATGGGGGTGGGGTTGTTCCCGCCCCAGTAGGTCGGGTTGGGATTCAGGAATCTGCGGTTGTCATAGGTGACCCTGGGATGCTGCTGGGACATTTTCTCTGCTTCGGCAGGAGGAAAAGGGGCTCCAGAGAGGACCCCTAAGGCCACGGGGACAGCACAGGGAAAGGCCCGAAGACGGTGGCTTGAGAATAGTCGTTGACCCACGTGGTTGCGGAATGTCTCTGTGGCTGGGCCCCACGGGCTCCCCCAAAGTCGAGTGATGAGGTTAAGATCAGAGGGTTTTTCAGGGGCCCAGAGGAAGGAAATTGGGGGGTTCCAACTAGAGAGTCGTAGACAGTGATTTATCTCGGGGCTCTCAAAGTGATAGGCAAGGGAATGAAACATGGTGGAGATTGGAGATTCAGGACACGATTGTGCAGGGGAGTCGATTCTGACCTTTCCGACCGCAGCCTGCAGTGAGAAACCCAGTCACCGCGTGACCCAGTCGTGAATGCTTGTGTAACTGAAAGAAAAGTTGATTAACTTTATCATCAGCGATCCACTCTGGTGTTGCTCTCCCTTTGCAAACAGTCTGGGGGCACCTGGGGGGCTCGGTCGCTTAAGTGTCCAACTTTGGCTCAGGTCAGTTCGGGGAGTTCGAGCCCCACATCAGGCTCTGTGCTGACAGCTCAGAGCCTGGTGCCTGCTTCTGATTCTGTGTCTCCCTTTCTTTCTCCCCCTCCCCTGCTCACTCACTCGCTCGCTCTCTCAAAAATAAACATTAAAAAATTAATGATAAAAACGTCTGGTCATAGCTCAGTGTATTAATTTCATGACCTGGTGGGTTTCAACCGCTGGGTTGGGAAAACTGTGCTTCCGAAGAGATTCTGGGTAGAAGTCAGAACAGGAGGGCTGGGAGCCGTCCTGCTTGACGTTGGTCCACGGCGGGTGCAGATGTTGGAGGTGGCGTCGTCCGGGAGGGGTGGCCAGCCGCCGTGCCTGCTCTGCTCACAAGACCGCTCTCTGGAGTGGCACAGAGATGACTATTGGTGGCAGCACAGGGAAGCTTTGACGGTAAAGGGTTAGCTTATCTGCCCGGACATCAGGTCGCGTAAGGTGAGGTTAAGACTTTAAGGTACAAATGAAAGCAGTCCTCGGGATTTGTTGTGTCCCAGATGCGTTACGCTGCTCCCGGCGTCCCCTGTGCCAAATGACTTGACAGACTAGTTGCTGGATTGAAACCTGCTCCTCCCCATTATGTCCCGATGAACAAGGAACATGCCCACCGCTCCCGAGAATGCTGGCGGGGGGGGGGGGGGGGGGCAGGTGAGCTAAAAGGAGGGCTGTTTGGTAGGAGAATAATCGTGCAAACTAGTTCAGAATTAATCTGAAAGCTCTTCAGATGTTTTGTGTGCAGTGCTTATTTTACCGTAATCACAAGTCACAAGTGTGAGAGATTCAGCCAACACCCGGGTGGAGAAAATCCTGCGTGAGCAAGCGTACTGTGCTCCCTTGTCCTTGGCAGGGCACGCGTAAATGCTGGGTTTACCTGCAAAAGCTTAGAAGAAACTTAAAAAAAATTTTTTTAATGTTTGGGTTTTTTTGAGAGAGAGAGAGAGACTGTGTGAGCCGGGGAGGACAGAGAGAGGGAGACACGGAATACGAAGCAGGCTCCAGGCTCCGAACTGTCAGCACAGAGCCCGACGCGGGACTTGAACCCACGAACCGTGAGAACATGATCTGAGCTGAAGTCAGACGCTCAACCGACTGGCCACCCAGGCGCCACAAGAAGAAACTTTTAAAAATGAATTGTAGGATTTGAGTCTAGTGGATCAGTCGGTTAAGCATCCAATTCTTGATTTCAGTTAAGGTCATGATCTCACAGCTTGTGGGATTGAGCCCCGCGTCAGGCTCTGTGCTGGGGGGGGGGGCCCTGCTTGGATTCTCTCTCTCTCTGCCCTGCCCTTCCCCCTCCCCATGCTCTCTCTATAAATAAATAAGCTTTAAAAAGTTAAAAATCTGTAGGATTTTTCAAGTTAAGGTGGGTTTCAGTCTGACAAGAGTATACGGAAGTTAATTGTGGAAGGTTGGGATGTATTGTTTTCAGACGTTTTTAGTACGACGTCATGTCATGAGAGGAGTGATGTGTGCCCCTCGGTGCAGTAAAGCACACAGCTGGGTACGTGCTGCCTTTTATTTTATTTCCCATCACGCCTGTATTTTCATACAGCATTTCTCCCGAGGGTGGATCTGGAATTTGAGGTACTCCTCCGATTGTACAAACTTAGGAGCCTACTGAGAGCATATTGTTGCTGAAACGTCTTCAGGAGAGAACTAGCGTTTCAGAATCTGAACTTGATAAAGGCAAAGGCCAAAGTAAACATATGATGTTATGATGAGGGGAGAATATTAAAGGTGATCAAGAATATCAATTGTGGGGGCGCCTGGGGGGCTCAGTCGGTTAAGCGTCCGACTCGGCTCAGGTCATGATCTTGCGGTTCGTGGGTTTGAGCCCCTCATTGGGCTCTGTGCTGACAGCTCAGAGCCTGGAGCCTGTTCTGATTCTCTCCCCGCCCCCCTCTCTCTGCCCTCCCCCACTCATGCTCTGGCTCTCTATTCCTCAAAAATAAACATTTAAAAAATTAAAAATAAAAATTTTTAACAGTATCATTTGTGGATCACCAGTGCCTTTTGTAGCTGCAATCACACTGCAGGGACAGCTTGGCAAGAGAGCTGAATTCCTGCTCTCCAGGACGAGAAGGTCCCGGAAAGCCAGAAATTGCTGGAAACAAGACTGAGAACATGATGAGCAATGGGGCCTGTTTACTAAGATGAATATAAAGATTTCAACACTGGCTGCCTAATGATGCTACTTTTTAGTGGAACCGGCAGAAAACCCCCCTGTGTCATATCAGCACATGTGGTCTTCCTGTCCCTTCTGATGTGAAATTAAGGACCTCCCGATAGGGGCTGGTACGGGAGGGCGCCCAGGGGAGGCCGGACCCTGCCTGCGGCGCTGCCTCTGCTGACGGACAGCTCCCTGCTCCTAGGACTGAGCCGGCGGAGGAAGGCAGTTTGCTCCCTGAAGACTGGGGATTTAAATTCGGGTGTTCCATGGGGCGCCTGGGGGGCTGAGTCGGTTAATTGTCCCACTTCAACTCCGGTAGCAATCTCCCCGTTCCTGGGTTCGAGTCCTGCATTGGGCTCTGTGCTGACAGCTGGGAGCCTGGAGCCTGCTTCTGATTCTGTGTCTCCCTCTCTCTTCCCATGTCCCGCTTGCACTCTGTCTCTGTCTCTCTCTCTCTCTCTTTCTCTCTCTCTCTCAAAAATAAACAAACATTAAAAACATTTAAAAACAAAAATAAAAAATAAATTCGGGTGTCCCAGTGACTGGCCAAGACAGAGCTTGCAGTCAACTCGCATTGTGATTTGGGTCAGACCACACCGGCTGCTTTTGCTGGAATCATCATTTGTGTTTTCAAGTTCACTGTTCATTTAGCCGGTCACATCAGTCATGCCGTCCTGACGCACGTGAGGAACACCTCTCTGGCGCGTGCCAGTAATTGTATTTTGAAAACGTGGTCTCTTTGTTTATCTAAGACTCCGTCTTCTGAAATTTCTTTTAAGTTTCCCAGGATCACTCCCGAGGCTCTGCTCTCTGTCCCTTCACCCCTGCAGGTGAGGCCCTAGAGGCTCACGTGGCCCGGAGGCCGAGCTGTTTCCGGTGTTTTCTGTCTCCACCTCCAGGCTTATCTCGGAAGTCATAGTTAACTCCTTTCTTTCACTGTTTTTAATCCAGTTCTACTTTGGAAAAGGTGTAAAAATCCTTTGAAGCCCTTGTAACTCTTGCCCATTTCTCTTTAGAAAAAATTAGGTCCTGCTTGCTTGCTTCTTTCCATTCACAAGCCAGAAACCCCCGTTAGCCTCTGGTACTCTAGGGGTGTCAGAGTGCCCGCCAGGGAGCCCCTTCAGAAGCCCTGAAGAAGTTTCTTTCTTGTTTTTCTTTCCGATTACATTTCTTTGGCTTGAAGCAATAGCATTCAATATAAATAAGAACTTTCTTATTTCTTTAAATTTTTCAGCTTGGCTAACTCCATAGACGTGTTTTTCTCTTGCCATTTCACTATATAAAGAGCTTTGCCGCCTGTTAACTTAAACACTCTTTACGTGCCAGCCTCGATGACACGGTTTCTCTGGAACACAATCCCTTTGAGAGGTGGGGGCTCCCGGCTGACCCCTGCTTCCCGCACAGCACAGGCAGGCCCGGGATGAGATTCCAGAACACGGGACAGTCGTTCCGTAATTCCTGTGGAACTGTGCCTCCGCGCCGCGGGTGTAAATCTTCTGTAATGTCTGGAATGCCAGAGAGCGCCCGTGGCGGACGTAAGCTCTTATATCGTTCATCTGCTCGGAAATCTGAGTGTCACGGCACGTCGGCCACCGCACATCCGGAGGCTGATGAGAGAGGCCAGTGTCCTATACCTTCAGGCGCCACAGAGAGACCGAAAGGGGGCCGTGACGGAGTGACCCTTCGGGCTTGGGGGCCGCCTTAGATGGGGTGGTCTTAGCGAAGGCTTCTTGAAGAAAGGACATTTGAGCTCAGACCAAAATAATGACGAGAGTGCGTCATGGGCAGAGAATGTTAGAGCAAAGGGACAGAGAGGGATGTGACTGCAGCCTGGGAGGGGGTGGGGAGGGGAGGGTGGCAGCAGAGAGGTTAGGGAGGCAGGCAGAGCAGGGCCAGGCCTGGTGGGGAATTGGGAATTTTTTCCCCCTTTTTAATGTTTACTTATTTTTGAGAGAGGGAGAGAGAGAAAGCAAGCAGGGGAGGGACAGAGAGAGCGAGATTGGGACAGAGGATCCAAAGCAGGTTCTGTGCTGACAGTAGAGAGCCCAGTGCAGAGCTCGAACTCATGAACTGTGAGATCATGACCTGCTTAACCGACTACTGAGCCACCCAGGTGCCCCGGGGAAGTTTATTCTAATTGAAATGCCGATTTTAAGCTGGGAGGTAGGAGTGCCTGCAGTGCTCAGGTCACGGATCTCAGGCTTAGGAGTTTGAGGGCTCTGTGCTGATGGCTCCGAGCCTGGAGCTGCTTCAAATGCTGTGTCTCCCTCTCTCTTTGCTCCTCTCCTGCTCGCATTGTCTGTCTGTCTGTCTGTCTCTCTCAAAAATAAACAAACATTAAAAAATTTAAAAAAAAAGAAAAGCCCCTGTAAGTCTGCTTTGTAGGGAATGATTTCAGGTTCTCATAATTCTAGAAACGCTTCGAACTGAGTGTTTAACTGCTCGTGAGAAGTAAAATAGCCCTGCCAACTTGGGGGTTTTCTAGTTGTCTGCCCGCAGCTCCCACTCATAAGCCAGTTCATTAATTCATTAATTCCTACGTGGGGGCGGGGCTGCCTGTGTTAGAAAAGGCGCCCCGCCTAAGCCCCAGAGCAGAAGGCTCCTGCTGCAGACCTCTCTCCCTGAAGGACGTCCAGTGAGATGCAACGAACGTGGAGAGCGTGTGTTTAAGATTAACGGGGCGCCGGGCTGGCTCCGTCAGAGGAGCGTGCTAGTCATGATCTTGGGGTTGTAGGTTCAAGCCCCACATTGGGTGTAGAGATCAGATAAAAAATTAAGTCTTACCCCAGAAAACACTCCTGCTCTGGGAAATGTACGAGAGAAGAAAGTGGGGTGTCATTTGGGAGGGACCACTTCCGTCCTTCGCTGGACGGTGCTCGCACTGGCTTTGTAGGGCGCGCACTCTGCAGCCCAGCAGGTGCAATTTTAGGCCTCAAAGAGGTGAGAACTTAAGCCTCCTGCTCTTAATCGGTCAGCAAACAGGCTCAGCAACTAGAAGTGGTTTTGTAGAGTCCAGAGCATGTCTTCATTGTCTTCATTGTGCCCGCCGTCCCTAGGCTTCTGATACTGACCGGCTCAGGCAGGATTTCTGCCTTCAAGGAAGTTTTTAAATAAAGACTTGTTTTACATCTTCTCAGAGGAGCCTCTTTAAAAGCTGCACCTGGTCAAATTTCTAACGGCCACGTAGGAAAGAGCCCAAATTAATTCCTGCATTAAAGTGAATACCCACATTTCAGGGACACCAGAGGAAATTAGCTTAGTTTAGACCTTACTACCTTACTGCAGAGTTGACCTTTACCAGAATCTGTGAGACGCTGGCTGGCCGGTAGTATTGGTCAATGTCACAAAAATGTTTAATTCATCATAGCCCAGTTGGTTACATTCCTCTTCTAGAAAGCAGATTCTTGACATTTTATTTCCTTTTTGAAACTGCCCGAAGGCTAATGAAAGGAAGGTGTTCTGATCCCTGCAATTTCTGTTTCTTCATCTTGTTAGAGTGGGGTTTTTTGCAAAATAAGAGAACTAATTTTTTTACCTTAATATGCCAATACACACTGCGCTTTTTGCTCTCTTTTATAGGGAAATCCTCATTGACGATTCAGTTTGTCGAAGGCCAATTTGTTGACTCCTACGACCCAACCATAGAAAACAGTAAGTATTGTTCTGGAGGGTTAATAAACTGAGAAGCCCACGTTCTGCACACAAACGACGCTTGTCCACTCCCGGGGGCTCTGACCGTGGGGTTACTGGGGTCCAGAAAAGCTCCCAGAAGTTAGGCCTGCTTCACACTGAACACGCCTGGACACGGTACCCAGGCCCCTCCCGCCCAGTTCCGTGGGGTCCAGCCCTACGGTGAGCCTCCTGTCCTGGCCTCTGCTCGAGGAAAACATGAATCGAGAGCACAGGTCTGTCCCCCCACCGCCTTCTTCCCGACAGCAGCCCTTGTTAAGGATTCCAGGCTCGAAAAGGAAGGATGAAAACACCACCAGATCCTTTGTGCCTCACTCTCGAGGACTCGCTACCCCCTCCGCAGCCCCCCAGCCCCTGCCAGTCCTGAAGACTTGAAGGAAGGCTCTGGAGCATTGAGCTCTTCTGGGCCAGGGGGAGCAGTCACAGCGTGGAAATAGAGTTGGTTCTAGAGCCTGTTGGCATTTCCCGCCACACGCAGAGAAAAGCACCAAAGCCCAGGACCAACCCAACCGTCCTTTACCTGGTCCGGTTTCAATCCATGGTCTCCGAATCTTCCCCAAGGATTCTAGGACCGTGAAATAAGTCTTGATTCTAGAGCCCTGGAGGAAAACCTGCTGGGCTTCATGCAGAGAAGCTGATGTACGGGAAGGGGGTCTGGTTTCGGGCCATCCTAAAGCCCTAAGGCCCTAGAACCTGTCTTCAGAGACTCTTGACACATGGGTGTGCCAGGGATTTGTCCCCAGGAGCACATTTAAACATGGGGTTCATCAAGCCCTGATGGGCATGTGAGACTTCATGAACTTCCAACACCTAGGTTCATAGATCTCACCTGCCCAGAGCTTGCCAGAAAGATTTCAAAAGAGGCTTACAACAAGGGGGCCAGCAGACTCTGGCTTGTGGGCGGGAGAGCCCCGCACGCTCTTGTACGGCCCGCGGCAAGGAACGGTGTTTACGTTTTTTAATAATTAAAAAAGGTTAAAAGAAGAATATTTGGGGCATGTGAAAGTTCCATGAAACTCCAGTGTTAGCGTCCATAAATAAAGTTTTATTGGAACACAGCCATGCTCATTCATTTACGCGGTGTCTGTGGCAGCTTTTGTTCGACGGCGGCAGAGTTGTTGAATACGTGCAACAGAGACTATCTGGCCCTTTACAGAAAGGATCTGCCACCTCTGACTTCAGTACGCAGCTGCTTGGGCGTCTGGGGGGCTCAGTCGGCTAAGCATCCGACTTCGGCTCAGGTCATGATCTCGTGCTTCGTGGGTTCGAGCCCCTGTCAGGCTCTGTGCCGGCAGCTGGGAGCGTGGAGCCTGCTTCGGATTCTGTGTCTCCCTCTCTCTCTGTCCCTACCCCCTCATACTCTTGTCTCTCTCTCAAAAATAAATGAACATTTAAAAATATATATATGCAACTGGCCCTCGTGTCCCGGTATGCTGGTGGTGGGGAAGGAAACCGACCTTGGGAAGAGCCAGGTTGGAAAGTCACTAACCTCTGCTGGTACCCAGGAAGGAGTCCTGACCAGAGCACCCCGTGCTGATCTGTTCAGCCATGACATACAGAATACTACGCCCGTGTCGGGAGCAGATTAATATGAACGCTAGGTGGACAGATGTGGTTATCTGCCCATTGGAATGAGAGCACAAGAAAAGCGTGGTCTTGGCTTTAACATTTGCTGTGTATAAGAGCGCGGAGGGATATGTGTCCTTAAGAAGATTAGGCTCCTTTGGGCATTTTATCCACAGGATAATAGAATATGGTTTTCTTGGTAAGGCCTGCTTATAAAGGTGGTTCTTGTATTTACATGTAGTCTCGGGCAGGAGCGAAAATGAGTCAGAGTATGTGAATCGCTTGAAAGTTCATGAGCTGTATGTACACATCAGCTTCTGTATACCCTGCTCCTGACCGTTTAACCCAGGAAGAAACTCCTTCTGCACCGTTTCCTCTGCTGTTTGGTCAAAAACATTGCTTAGTGGGGGTGCCCTGGTGGCTCAGTTGGTTGAGCATCCAGCTTTGGCTCAGGTCATGATCTAATGGTTTGTGAGTTCGGTCCCTGAGTTGGACTTCGTGCTGACAGCTTAGAGCCTGGAGCCTGCTTTGGATTCTGTGCTTCCCTCCCTCCCTCTCTCTCTGCCCTTCCCCTACTCCCTCCCTCCCTCCCTCTCTCTCTCTCTCTCTCAAAAATAAACATTAAAAAAATTCTTTAAAAAAGTCGGGGCGCCTGGGTGGCTCAGTCAGTTGAGCATCTGACTTCGGCTCAGGGTCATGATCTAACAGTTCATGGGTTTGAGCCCTGCATCAGGCTCTGTGCTGACAACTCGAAACCTGGAGCCTGCTTTGGATTCTGTGTCTCCCTCTCTGCCCCCTCCTGCTCATGCTCGCTCGCTCTCTCTCGCTCTCTCAAAAATGAAACATTTTTAAAAATTAAAAAATTGTTCGATGATGACAGAATTAGAGGTAGAACAAGTTACCATAAACCCATTGCTAACTAATGAATGGTTTTAAGGTTTTAAAAAGACCCAGTCCCCCGTAAATTTGGAAATACTCCAGTGATTATTTTACACTTAACTTTAGAACATAGAACAGGAGGTTCACAGCACTCCACGGTGACGCATCTCTGTGAGACATCCCCACAAAAGCAAGAATCCCGAGACTGTGTCAGCGTCCTTTAAAATGGCATATAGGAGAATAACATCGATAAAACCATGGATTTCCTAGCTTGGGGAAATCTTTATGCCAGAACTACTGCCTACACAACTGTATACCGTCTGCCATGTTGTTACTCTCACAACTCCATACAAACAAAACTGCTGTGGTGAAATTTAACCAGTAGGGGTGGCTTATCCACGAGAGGGGGGCAGCCGCAGTTTATGGCTTGTGCAATCCCAAGGTGGTGCCGTCGATGCGCTAATAAAGCTCAGAGACCCCGGCCGCTCTAATTAGGGGCTTAGCAGCACTGGCCAGCCTTGCATGGTGGGTGGGCTTCTCGGCAGGCCATGAATTAAGAGACAGCGATACACTGGAGGAACACGGATCTAATTCTGTGAATTCCAAATTTTAGAAATCTGTCCCCTTGCTCATTAGTAGGCTCTCCGAGTAAGTAGCTCTTAGTCTGCTTGGGGGAATTTCAGGACTTGGCATTTGGAAAGTGGGTTAATTTCTCTAGAGATTGCAAAGGGGCAGGGGGGAGGGAGGGAGGGCTCGAGGAAAGCGATACCAGGAGGAAGCCAGCTTTCTGCTGCTCTGCAGGGCTGGACATCGAGTGCGTAGAAGGGTTGGTTCCGAGTTTATGGAACCCACAGATCTCTTCTTACACTTCCTTTCTGTCTGTAGTAATAAGAAGAGGCAGTTTTCCATGACAGATGGAAAGGCCTCGATTTCAGTTTACTGCTGTGTGTAGGAGGATTTACATCCTTTTTATGTGCAAGAATATACTAAAACATTAATCATTTCATTTCTTTTCTCCTCTGTAAAATTACCTGTCCTCCCTTTTGACTCAACTTCATGGCCAGTATCTCTCCCATCTCCTTGGCCGAATCTTCATCTTCCTGACCAGACAGTAGAGGGGGGCCCTGGGCTCCGAAGTCAGGCTCGGGCTTTCTCTGTACTTGATCACCAGTGATCGTCCGTTCTCCCCAGGAAGTTGCTTGTCTCACAAGCCCCCCCAGTCCTACCCTCTCCCCCAGACTCTGGGCTTTTCTGTTTAGCTGCCCTGGCTTCCCCGTGGGGTGGTCCTCTTCCTTCCCTTCCTCCCCCATCTGCACCGTCCCTCCGCCAGGCTTTCCTTTATTGGTAAATGACAATTCACGCATCTCCTTGCTCAAGCCAAACACTCTGGAGTGCTCCCACTCTCCATTTTCTATTTTTCACGCCCTACTTCCACTCATTCCATGTGGCTCAGGGCGCCTGGGTGGCTCAGTTGGCTAAGTGTCCGACTTCAGCTCAGGTGATGATCTCTTGGTTCATGTGTTCGAGCCATGCGTCAGGCTCTGTGCTGACAACCTGGAGCCTGTTTCTGATTCTGTGTCTCTGTCTCTCTGCCTCTCCCCTGCTTGTGCTCGCTCTGTCACTCTCTCTCAAAAATAAACATTAAAAAAAATTTTTTTAATCCTTTTGGCTCCTTTGAACTACACCCAAAATTCCATCGTGGCTCCCCGCTCCGCTCTCCCTCTCTGCTCCCAGGCCATCATCGTTGTCTGCAGATCCCTAGTCTGTATAAGCACCATATCCTGGGCTCCCACCAATGTCCTTGGCCCATCCTTGTCCATATCTCTTCTTTGCAGCATAGTCAGAGCGATCTCTTTAAAGTATGAACCAGACCAAGTGACCCCCTGCTTCAGAACCCCTGGTTTCCCGGCACGTTTCGAATGAAACTCTGAAGTCCTCACCGTCTCCTAAAAGCCTTCTGCCTCCTCCCAGCCTGACTCTCCCTGCCCAGCTCTCTCCGCTAGCTGCGCGGACCTTGCTTTTTCTCACCGGCCTTTGCCACTTGCTCTTTGACCTCCGGAAGCTCTTCTCCCAAAGACTATGCCTGACCGTGTCTCCCTTCCTTCCCCGGGGCTGTAAGCGCACTGAGGTCAGCTGCAGTATTTCGAGCTCCCAGAACAGTGCTCGCGGTGATAATAGGTACTCAAGAAGTAGCTCCTGCGTGAATGAGTGAGGTTTTGTTTCAGTAGGGCTGTCATAATAATTACTTTGCACTTCATAATCACAATTACTTCATTCTAATTGAAGGTTCCTTGTTTTACTGCTCCCTGCTGTTTCTTACATAAGTTTCATGGTCTGATCTTACCTGACTAAGGGTTAGGGCAGGTTTCCACACCAGAGTGTCACTACTGCCCCCTGGCTGACAGTGATCGAAAGCACAGTCAACGCCGTGTGCACCTCACTTTCAGAGAAGTTATAAGGTAGGAGAAAAATACAAAAAAAAATGACCAAAAAAATTGGGCGCTCCTTCTCTTCAAATAATTTGGATTCGGTTTTCATCTGGTTGAATTCTTCCTTAAAGTGATAGTCTCCACGAAAGCACAAAAATGGAAGGGGGTGGTGGCAACTGGCGTGGCTGGCCTGCTCTGTGGTTTTTACTTGTTCTAGAACCTACTTGCTTGCCATAGGGGAGGGCGATGCCAGCACAAACGTCCTTTTCTCCCCACAGAACAACTCCAGAGAAGGTCTCTTCTCTGTCCCCCTTGTCACTTCCAGGTTTCCTCATCAGTCTCGTGTCTCCTTGGGCTGTGGGCGGTGGGATGAAGCGGGTCCTCTCCCAGCCACGTGACCGATTCCACTGCCCGGTTCTGGTCCAGTCGAGTGGCCAGCCAGGAGATTCGAGGACGCGTCTTGAGCAAAGGTGGCTTGGACTGACCAGGGCTGCAAAAGAAATAAGTTCCGTTCCGCTGTCGGGGTTCCAGATGGTTACTCTTCAATATTCTGTGACTATGAATAGTTCTTTCCTCTTGGGTCTACATTTGTTTCAAGTCTGGCTCCTTAGAATTCTGAATTGACTTTTCAGAAGTTATTGGGAGGCTGGTTTTTATTCCCCCCTTGGTAGGGAGAAGTCACAAATGGCTCAGATGCTTCAGCCAAGTGGGGATGATGGCCTCACGCAGAACACCTGTTCCGTTGCTGTTTTAGGTCAATAAATTGTTAATTTTTTATGTACTGGGCGTTCTTAACACTTCAATTAATATTAGTTCTCTGTGCTCTGACACCAGACTTCTATAAATTAATGAAAGGTTTTGTGCTTTGGGTTCATTCTAGACCTCAAACTTTATGTAATATATTTCTGTTTTTCACAGAGGAAGGGGGTAAGCCATAGAATAGTCAAATGACTTCTATAGGATGTGAACTATTGCCTAATTTCAGATTCTTGGAACAAGATCAAGGTGTGCCGATGCTTGATTTTCCTCAGTCAGCCCGTATCTGTTAGTTCAATAATGGAAGAGGGAAGAATCTGTGAACTCACATCTGTTCCCTTTTGCTTTATGGAATCTTTTTATGAAAATGATTAGGGACTTTTTTTAATTGGTTGTCAGTGTTCAAGCTTTAAGTGATCTAGAGTCAGTCTTTTTGCTAATCTTTTCATTCCCTTTTTCCCTGTAGCTTTCACAAAATTGATCACAGTCAATGGACAAGAATATCACCTTCAGCTTGTCGACACAGCTGGACAAGTAAGTCTGGAGTCTCGGAATCCCCTTGCGCGGCCCTCGGTCGAGCGTCCTGGCCCTGCTGTTGACACGGAACCGGGGCGCGGGGAAGCCCCTCGTAGTTTGCGCGTGTCCGAGTACTACCAGGCTGTCTGCCGGGGCGTTTCTGGCCATTTTTCCAAACCATTCATTTGTTTTTCTACTTTAGAATTGTGTTAATGCACCCATAGCATCAGGATGGTTCAGATTTATCATAGGATAGGTTTTTTCTGTCTTTTATCTTGAGCGTCAGGCTCTGTGCCGACAGCTCCGAGCCTGGAGCCTGCTTCGGATTCTGTGCCTTCCCCTCTCTCTGCCCCTCCCCCACTCGCATGCTCACTCTCTCTCAAATATAAATAAAATCAAAACACTAGGAAGAGGAAAAGAACAGAAGTCTATCTTTTCCAGGGGAAAGGCATGAGAAAGGTGTAGGGGAGAAGCGGCCTGTAGATGGATTACATGATTTCCAGCTTAAGGGGTGTTGATTTGATTTGCTAGGCAGTGAGTAATTGCCAAAGACTAAGCAACCGAAAAAAACAAGTATTCACAGGTTACTGAGGCGTCACTTAGAGCGGGGCTGTCCTGGACCGTGACTCAGCGGGGTACCTGTCTGGTGACCGAAGGGGGGTCGGGAGCATAAAGGGGAGTCATGGCCCAGAGGACGCAGCTTATCTTAGAATTTACTGTAGAAGAGCCTCTGGGGTCGGACATTGTGTTCAATTCTTAGCGTTTGTATCTCTCACAGTGAAGGTCACTGGTATAATTTATTGCCTAAAACAATTAGGAGGGAAGGGTGTCCTGGTGAGAATTCTGCCAGAACCGCAGGAGTTGACGGATAGTGTCCTGGGTGAGGAACGAACGGCCGCGTCGTTCACAGCAGGCCTCTGACTCTACCAAGATTCCCCTTCGCTTTCAGTGTCTTCGTTGAGAGTTTTTGTTAAAGCTTCTGAAAAATGGGGATGATGAGGATGTAAATCGGCAAATCACTTCCGTGTAGCGTTACTCCAGAAATACGTTTTATAATAGGCCATTAGGAATGCCAGCGTTCCGTAGTTGTTTGGGTCACGGGCTCTGCACTTAGGCGGCCTGGGTTTGAGACCTGAATCCTGGCCCTTTAATTAATTTTTTTTTTTTAACCTGGTGACCTTGAGAAAGTAAAGGAACCTTTCTAGATCTCAGATTCCTCATCCGTACATGGATGATTTTGTAGTGCGTGCCTTCATGGGATTGTTGCATGGTTTAGAGCAGATTTATGAGCTTCTAGAAGATCTGGTCCTTCTTTGTAGCTCTTCAGTGCTCTAAGACCAGCGCGGTGCGTGGCCTGGCAAGTCCATCGATGTTAACCTGACCCTGAGTGGGAGGAAGGAGCGCAGGTGTCGCTTGTACGTGGAGTGGTGCTGTCCTTGAAAACATTTCCCTAGAGAAGATTTCTTGATGTGGACTCCTCCTCAAATTAAAAGAGGTGTTCCCCTGGGGTTCCGCTTGGCTCTAACGCACACACGTCCAGAGCGGACGTGTGGGGGGGTGGCGAGAGCACGGTCCGGGACCAGCTCGCTCTGCGTCTCTCGCTCCTAGAGAAGTTGTGCACAGAACTGATCCAGATTTGGCTACCTCAAATAATCCGTGCCCATTGCAGCTAGTATTTCTTCAAGGCTGCGTTCAGTTGGGAGACTGAAATGAAAGGGTGTGTTAGTGTTGATGATTCAGGAGGACAGATTCTCGAAACGGAATCTGTAGCATGTTCGCTGGTTGACATGTTTTAAGAGAGACCTTCTCACAACAAGCACTGTCTACTCCGTAGTTTATGTCGTAGCTGGTTTTGTTGCCAGCGAGGGGAGGTGATGGCCACGGTTAAATACAAGGTGATGGGGTTTTTGTTTTTGTTTTTATGTTTATTATTGAGACAGAGAAACAGAGTATGAGTGGGAGAGGGACAGAGAGAGAGAGGGAGACACAGAATCTGAAGCAGGCTCCAGGCTCTGAGCGGTCAGCACAGAGCCCGACGTGGGGCTCGAACCCATGGACCATGATCCTGACCTGAGCTGCAGTGGGACGCTCAACCGACTGAGCTCCCCAGGCGCCCCAGTGATGGTCATATTTGTGATGTCAAATTCCCCTTTGAAAAAAAACAAGTGTTAGGTACTTAAGTCTGGTTTTTAAAAAATAGTAATAGATGCCCATGTGACAGAACGGAAACATCCCCCGCCTTCTGGGTCCTTCCAGCTCCGGCCGTGTTCACGCCACCCTCCGGGAACAGCCCCATGACGGGCGTCTAGTATCTCCTCCGCAGATGCTGTGTACAGGAACGTACACAGCACAGTGTTATTTTTTCTCTTTTACCCAGAGGGTGACCTGTCTCTGTGTCTCCATCTTGGAGGTGATTCACGGGGGCACCTGCGGCCCCTGCGTCCCCTCCGCGTGGCCGCATAGCACGTCGTGGCTCGCACGCGGCGTTCTGTAACTGTTGACCAGCAAGTGGGTCGTTTCCAGTCCTGGTGCTGCAGTCCGCGTCTTGCGTCATTGTAGGCCGTGTGTGTGAGGACATGTGGCTGGGGGGTCCCTGGGTCACAGGGTGGCCGCTTGCCTTCTCCCCAGCAAGGAGCGAGGAGCGAGTGCCTGTTCGCCTGCACGCTCCCCAGCACAGTGCATTTTCACATCTTTGGTTACTCACCATCCGCTGGGTGAAAATAGTGCGCCGGGACCCTTTTACTGTACGCGTTTTCCTTACTCTGAAGATGTGAGCATGTTCTGTTGTGTGAGGGCCTGCGTGTTTCCTTGTCTGGGAATCCGTCCTGTCCGTGTTTCTCCTGGGCGCATGGTCTTTGCTGATGGGGTTGAGAGACCCCTTAATCATGTGAAGAAAATCCGCATTTTAGGTGATCCAAGCTGCAAGGCTTTGTTTTCAGTTGATGGTTTCTTTGGAAATGTTCTTAGCCATGACGAACTTCCTCATTTTCACATAGTTGAATGTATTATTCTCTTCTCAACTCTTTATTTTTTTTACATTTATTCATTTTTGAGACAGAGACATAGTGTGAGTGGGGGAGGGGGCAGAGAGAGAGGGAGACACAGACTCTGAAGACAGGCTCCAGGCTCTGAGCTGTCAGCACAGCCCAACGCGGGGCTCGACCCCACCAACCGCGAGATCGTGACCGGAGCTGAAGTTGCATGCGTCACCGACTGAGCCACCCAAGGGACCCTCAACTGGTATTCCTAAGAAATTCTCCCATCTACTGTGCATGTAGGTTCAGTTTTTAGTCTTTAAATCTTTAATTCCTTTGGAATGCGTTTTTGCCCAAGGGGGAGTTAGAGATCCAACTCCGCCATTTATCCCCGGATGCTTCTGCTCGCTCTTGTTCCCTGGACCGTTTTGTTGAAGGTTACCTTTGCCCTCCCCGAGCTGAGGAGCCAGACCACGGCTATCTGGGTCCTCGCGATTTCTGCTTCTCTCCTGCTGCTTTTAAGTTTAAAGTAAACTGCAGTTGTGGTTTTCACCCAGCTGCTTCTACAATTGCTACTTCTCGGAAAAGACACTTTTTATCAGGCTCCTGTTACATCTACCTTAATTCAGGACCAGCCAGGAGACACCGTGATGACCTGCACCTGCGTGTTCTGGCCGCAGACCTCGGCACACTGTTGCACTTACTGAAGTCTTTTATCTCTTGGGAGTATTTTCAGATCTTCTTCACACGATCATGCATTTTTGTTCCCTTTAAGTTTATTCCTAGAAATTCCGTCCTTTTTGGTTTCTGTTTCAGCCAGTGGTCCTTTCCCTCCAGTATGCTTTTCAATGAGTTGTTCCTTGCCCTGTGCCTCTGAAATGCGATTATTCTTCTTATTTTAAACCTTTTTTTTTTAATGTTTATTTTTGAGAGACAGAAAGAGACAGAGCATGAGCGGGGGAGGGGCAGAGAGAGAGGGAGACACAGAATCCAAAGCAGGCTCTGGGCTCCGAGCTGTCAGCACAGAGCCTGATGTGGGCCTTGAACTCGCAAACCATGAGACCACCACCTGAGCCAAAGCTGAACGCTTTACAGACTGAGCCGCCCAGGCGCCCCATGTGATTACTCTTTTATTTTTACATCTTCTCTTCAAGAGAAAGGTGATTTGAACTTTGGATCTACTATTGCTCAACTGGTGACTAAAATCATTTGAAATGTTTTTAATCTGGGTGAAAAGATCTATCGCTCCATTGACAAAAATGTGTCCTCACAATTTAACACTAAATTGAACTTGACTGGGGCATCTGGGTGGCTCAGTCAGTTAAGCAACCGACTCTTGATCTTGGCTCAGGTCATGATTTCACGGTTCGTGGGTTCAAACCCCGCATGTCGGGCTCTGTGCTGACAGCTCAGAGCCTGGAGCCTGCTTCGGATTCTGTGTCTCCTTCTCTCTCTGCCCCTCCCCCCCTCACACTCTGTCTCAAAAATAAATATTAAAAATTTTTTTTCTGAAACTTGACTTAGTGAAATGAATATGAAAGTAATAATGAAACAAAGGTTTTGCTTTGTGTACATAGTAAGCACTGTGATGTGGAAATGCTGTTCTCTAATTATTAATGATTACTATTTAATGATATCCAAGAACTCATAGTGAAATTTACTGGTTTTTTTAAAGACCCTTTACTGTGGTAAACAGTAATAATTCAGAGTCATCGTGAACATTAGTTGTAACCCTCCTGTGGAATTGCAAAGTTAACAGAGACAGGTCCCTGGTAGAAGATGGGGTGACGTGATTTTCTGTAAGAGCGCCTGCTCGGGGTACGCGCCATGTGGACGATTGTATTTCGGCAGAGGACAAAGTGGCCGCAGACAGCGGCGTGCGCCGAGGAAAACTGCGCTGATGTTAGTTAGACCTTCAGAATGCTTTTGGGTCTGAGTCTCCTGCAGCCACTTTATGAAAGCTGGGACTGAGCCATTGTCACAGGTGCGCGTTCCTCGTTGGGCCCTAAACTCGCTCGGGGCATAACTCCTGATCCTCAGCGGTCTGGGTGCCCTGCGGCCAGCATCGGGTCCTCCCCTCCCTCCTCAGCCTCTCAAGTGCTGGGAGCGGCCCGCTGATGACCAACAGACTGGCACTCGGGCCTCTGTGACCCATGTGCAGGGAACACGTTTTGTGATGACGTGACAGTCTTAGATACGAAAACACAGATCTGTGGGATCAGCCAGAAGCACTCATGAATTTCCCAGGAGATCTAAGATTCTGGACTTTTTGGGGGCGCCTGCGGGGCTCAGTCGGTTAAGCATCTGGCTTTGGCTCAGGTCATGATCTCACGGTTCGTGGGTTCAAGCCCCACGTCGGGCTCTGTGCTGACAACTCAGAGCCTGGAGCCTGCTTCAGATTTCTTGTCTCCCTCTCTCTCTGGCCCTCCCCTGTTCTGTCTGTCTCTCGCTATCTCTCAAAAATAAAAAGCAGGGAAAAAATTAAAATAAAGATAAGAGTCTGGACTTTTTGTCCACAAAACAAACATTAGTGCCTTTAGTCTAATGTGACATTGGGGGACCTGTCGCCCTGACACTCTGTCACACTCCCAGGAATTACACAAGTTACTAGCCTTCTCCCCATAAGCCAGAATTGTTTTTGAATTTTGACTTAAAACAATTAGCAGCCCCAAACCAGTCTTAAAGAAGTCTTAAATGTGTGGGGCTCTGTCTCTAGAACAATACTTTAATCTCCTTTTTGTTTACTTTGATTTCTTTGACCAGGTAATAATATGCAAAAAAAACTTTGGGTAGAGATTGCTTGCTGTGCTCTGTGAAGACTTTACTGAGACGGACTTGTTTTCTCTCCCACAGGATGAGTACTCCATCTTCCCTCAGACATACTCCATAGATATCAATGGTTATATTCTCGTGTATTCTGTCACATCAATCAAAAGGTAGGACACCCCCCCTACCCCCGCTTGCTTGGAGTCCACTTGTTCTGCATTGATAGCGCTCAGCCGTTCAAAGGGTTGATGGGGTTCGGTGTGATGATCGGCCTGACCAGGCTGAATGGGTTTCTGTGATTTGCTGGTGGAGCAAAGGGGGGAAAATATCCCGATGGACGTGCACGTACACTGCGGGGATAAAAACTGCATTCCTCACCTCCAGCTGCCAGGTGGTCCGAGCCCTTCTGCTAGTGGACATGGGACCAGACAGACTGATTTCCTGTCTGTGCGTTTCCTCCGCGTTAACGAGGAGCAGGGCTGACCGAGGGCCCTCTGGCTCAGAACGTCCTACCGGGGCTTGAAACTTGGTGTCTGTGGTCTGTCAGCAAGGGTTAGACTTTCCCATCTAACACCTCACGTACGGCGTCTTGAATATTCTCAGCAAGGGTTACTCAGTGCCAGACGTGCTCACGTGAAGGAAGGTTTGTAGGAAGAAACTACGGGGTTCCTTGTTCACTGTGTTTTATGTTACAGGGGCGAGTCAGTGACAGGCCACGCTTTCCCCACTAGAAACATCACATGAGAAACATTTAGGGGGCCTGGGTGGCTTGGTCAGTGGAGCGTCTGACTTTGGCTCAGGTCATGATCTCACGGTTTGTGAGTTGGAGCCCCGCGTCGGGCTCTGTGCTGACGACTCGGAGCCTGGAGCTGCTTCCGATTCTGTGTGTCCCTCCCTCTCTGCCCCTCCCCACTCATGCTCTGTCTCTTTCTGTCTCTCAGAAATCAATACATATTTAAAAAAAAAACTATGTAAAAGCACCAGCTAAGATGGAGGTCTGATCTCATGCTTTTTGTCTTCCAGCTTTGAAGTGATTAAAGTTATTCACGGCAAGTTGTTGGATATGGTGGGGAAAGTCCAGTAAGTAGTCACGGTGTCTCGCTCGTGCTAGACTCCCCCAAGAGCAGCGCCTCGCGACACGCGGATCCCCCGCTGACTGGTCACTGTGGCTTTTTTTCTCTCCTTCCGTCCCCAGAATACCGATTATGCTGGTCGGGAATAAGAAGGATCTACACATGGAAAGGTGTGTACCTCCCGGACAGTGAACTGCTTTATAAAAGGAAGCCCAAGCCGGTCCCGTCACCGAAGCACCTTTCGTAGTTCCTGTGCGCGCGGCCAGAATGTTCTCCGCTGTAGCGTCTCTCGTTCAGATCGTGGCGGTGACCGTTCGTGAACAGAAGCCCATCTCCCCCGCCCCCGCCTGATGCGCGTCTCCGCGAGAAAAGGGGGAGCGGACACGATAGAAAACCGCTCTGAGCTCCTCAGCTGTCCCGTGTGAAGCGGACTCGGAAAATGACCACGGGGACGCTCGTTCATTGAGCAGTTTTTGCGTGCCACGCGGGCAGGGACAGGACCCCCGTCCTGCAGAGCCTCATCTGGAGAGGAGGGGACTCGCTGGCCAAAGGCCCCCACCCTGTCCCTTTTGGAAGTGCCCCGTCCCTGGGGGCTTACAGCCTAGCCCTGCCCTGTAAGACTGTCAGTGTTACAGGCATCCACAGTCATGTGCACCGAGAGGGCTCGCGGGAGCAAGGGTGACCCCAGAGGGCCGTGTCTGTCCCCTTCCCCGGCCCAGGCGTACTTAAAATGTGCCGTGTGTTACACCCTGGCGGGAATGTTGAGCAGAGGGCGTTCTTCCGCTTTACAGGGAAGACGATCGCTAAAAGTAGATCCTGGTTCATAAATAATTATGGATATTTTATAAAGAGCCAAGCACTTTAATTAGAATCTTCTTTCTCCTTTAGGGTGATCAGTTATGAAGAAGGGAAAGCGTTAGCAGAGTCTTGGAACGCAGCTTTTTTGGAATCTTCTGCTAAAGAAAATCAGGTACGTGTTGCGTAGACGGCCCCCGGCGCTGCGTCTGTTGGTCCCGGGCGCGTGGCCCCGCAGTCAGCCCATGGCCCCGCCTCCTGTGCCGCTCCTGCGTCACCGTGTCCTTCCTTCCCCGTCCCCAGCTCTGTCTTCCGGTGGCCAGCGGTATTCTGCTTATGACGGGACCTACAATATTTGTAGGATAAACAGTTAATAGTACTAGTTTGTGGGCGTGTATTATTATTTTTGCCCTGTATTCAAGGCTGGGCCAGAAATAAGTCCAGAGATAGAAGAGAAACAGTAAGGATCTTATGTCACTTTGGCAAAATGCTGTGCCCGCACCTATGTCCTTTTTCTGTCGGATGAAACGGAAGTCAATATATGTATTGTCTCTAACGTAGAAATTGTAGAAAACCATTTTACAGGCTTCTGTTCCCAGTTTTCAGCCCTGCAGATGTTCCTTTTTTCTTTTTTTTTTTTTAAGTTTATCTTGAGAGAGCATGCGCATGAGCAGGGAAGGGGCATAGAGGGAGGGACTGAAGGAGGGAGAGAATCCCAAGCAGGCTCCACGCTGTCAGCGCAGAGCCCGGTGCGGGGCTTGAACTCACGAACCGCGCATCCGAGACCCGAGGCGAAGTCGAAAGCTGGCGCCCCTGGCAGCTGTCCCCTCGCAGACCCGCCCAGGGAAGGCCGTCAGCTTTACTCCAGAGGCTTCACCGGCCTCTCCTCCTCCCGAGGCCTCAGCGTCGCCCCATGGCGCCCACGCCTGTCCCTGCGTCCATTTTCTCATGTGTGTTTCTCGCTGCCACTGACTCCCCAGAGCCGCCTGTCAGGTGGTGTCACCCTCTACGAGAAAATCTGTGCACAGGTGGCCCGTTGTCTAGCGAACAGGCTCAGAGTCTTCAGAGATACTGAGCACAATGCAAGATTCGTGCTTTTCCGGTTTCTCAGGCTGCGTCCCCGGGCCTTTTTGGTCACAATGGAACACACTTGCTCCTTTAAAAAAAATTTTTTTTAATGTTTATTTATTTTTGAAAAATTTTTTTATGCTTTTTATTTATTTTTGAGAGACAGAGAGAGACCATGAATGGGGGAGGGGCAGAGAGAGAGAGGGAGACACAGAATCCGAAGCAGACTCCAGGCTCCGAGCTGTCAGCACAGACAGAGCCCAACGCGGGGCTCGAACTCACGAACTGCGACATCATGACCTGGGCCAGTCAGACGCTTAACCAACTGAGCCGCCCAGGCACCCCATTTTGTTTTGTTTTGTTTATTTATTTTTTTGACGTTTATTTGTTGCGCTTGCTCCCTGAGCACAGTGGGCACTTTGAGAACGGCACCCCTCCCTCGTGTCCCCTCTGACCTCAGCCGTCCTCCCTCATTAGGCCCTTATGTTCATACAGCGTCCTGTGGCTCTTCGTGTTTTCCAGGTTTGAAAGTATTTTCAACATGTTCGCTGGTTTGAGCCTCAAATAAGACCAGTCGGTGTCCGTTTCTGTGAGGAAACCAGCTTCCTCCGTGAGGGCGGCGGCCGCCTGTGGGCCTGGCGCCCCTTCCCTCCCCTCCGCCATTTTCCCCACTCAGGGTTCTCTTCTCTTCTCCCTTAACTCACTCTGGAATCCCAGGCGGTGTCACTGACCTCTGCACTCTCCATGACGACCAGCACGGTGGGTGCCCTTGACGCCTGTCTGGCAGGCGCTCAGGTGCCCGTGTGCATCCGACCCCTCGGTCCCTGGGCTCGGATGACGGGGGTATGACCTCCGTGTAATGGGTTCCCTGGTGCCAGGGAGCAAGGGGTTCACGGGACTCTGCTCAGCCCCCGACTGCACGCCGGGAGAGTTCACACCAGGAAGTTGAGACCCAGGAGATGCCTTCATTTCCTAATGGCATGACATCCAACCTCTCGTAGGCGTCTTGGTTGCATGTCGCGTTCTGGAAGTGAGTTTAAGATCCAGAGACGTAAATGCGTTTTCTTAGGGCACTCTATTTATACGGTTTAAGAGCTCGGAGAGTTTACCCCTAACCCACGTTCGGTCCTCTCTGTCTATACCCCGCTTCCAGTGGAAGAGAAGGCCTCGGGCGTGAGCAGAGCGTCATAGAGATTAAAGTGTTCTTGAGGGGGGGGGGCCTGGGTGGCTCAGTCACTTGAGCGTCCAAGTCTCGATTTCCGCTCAGGTTATCATCCCAGGGTCGTGGGATTGATCCCCAAGTCAGGCTTCATGCTGAGCATCTCGCCTTCTGCCCCCCTGTCTCTCACCCTCTGTTCTTCTCCTCTGCCCTTCATCTCTCCCTCTTAAAAAAAAAAAAAGGTGGGGGCCGCCTGGGTGGCTCACTCAGTTAAGCGTCTGATTTCAGCTCAGGTCATGATCTCACAGTCTGTGAGCTCAAGCCCAGCACACAGCCCACCTTGGGTCCTCTGTCCCTCTCTCTCTGCCCCTCCCTGTTCATGTACATGGTCTCAGCCTCTCTTTCTCTCTAAAATAAACAAAACATTAAACGACAAAAGTTAAAGCATTTTGGGGGAGGAATAGACACTGTCGATTATAGAGTCTGTGTCGATCTCGATTGGAATATAAAAGACACTTTTGGTCCATCGGAGAGATTTTATTAACGTTCTGGACAGATTCGGGAAATACGTTCGCTTCCGTAGATGCGGTGGCGCCACTGGAATGAGGAGAATGTCCGCATTCTTGGGAAATGCAAACCAGACTATTTAGGGCCCAGGTCCTAACGTCCGCAGCTTACTTTCAGATGGGTGGTTGGGTGGAGGGACAGAGAGAGAGTGAGCAAATACAGCAAAGATGTTAGCATTTTTGACTAGGTGGTGGGGCTAGGTGACTATTACACAGTTGTTTCCGTTTTTCCATCTGCATGGGAACAGTTTGCGGGGGGTAGACGATCCGGACTTCCTTCTGTAAGATCAGGAGTCCTGGGCTGTAACGGACCGCATGACTCCAGTTAACAGTCCTCTGGTGGTTTTGTTTGTATCTGAAGGTTGCTGTGGGCGCCTGGGCGACTCAGTCGGTTAAGCATCTGACTTCAGCTCAGGTCATGATCTCACAGCTCGTGGGTTCGGGCCCCATGTCAGGCTCTGATTCTGTGTTTCCTCCTCTCTCTGTCCCTCCCCCGCTCACACTCTGTCTCTCTCTCTCTCAAAAATAGACGTTAAAAAAAATTTTTTTTTTAAGTTAGCCGAGAGAGTAGCCGGTGAAGGTTCTCACAAGAAGAGCTGATGCAACCTTTCGGCGGGAGACATTAACTTCCTGGGTGACCGTTTCTTGGTGTCCACAACAGTCACAGCATCATGTTGGCCCCTTGTACTAATATAATGTCAAATGTCAGTTATGCCTCGTTTAAGAAGTGTGTCTCAGAGTCGGGGAGCGCGGTGGGGCGGTCCCAGCTCCCTTGCCTCTGTTCCCTAACTTCCCTCTTCCTCGCTGGGGAAGATCGGAGGCTCCTAGAGCACCTGTGCTTGAGACGCGGTCACTAAATTCGCATCGGCAGCAGCGCCGTGTCCCTGCCCGCTGCACGGAGCGTGCGCCACATTCCGGGTGTGTCATTGCTGCCAGCGACCTCGAGCGTGTCCGTCCCCACGGCGATTGAGAGGCATTGCCCAGGAAGGCCCGCGGCCCCGGGGTCACTTCTCTTCTCCAGAATGACCTAGAACGGTTGGCTTGCCGTGTGCTCTCAGGCTCCCCTTTGGTTTCAGGGTGCGGCCCCCCCCTCTGGTTCACGCCTACTTCCCTGTAGCTCGAGCTTCGTCACGTGATCCTAGAGAGGGGTCCCCTTCAGGCTCCGTGTCCTGCAGAAGCGGGCCTGGTGTTGTTCAAACCCCAGAGAAAAGAGGCAGTGTCCTGAAGGGACACTTCCCTCGAGGGAAAAGGAAAAGATGCCATGAGTGCCGTTCCCGCCGGCTTTGATACACGTAGCAACATGTCTGACGTTAGCCGAAAACGTAAATGAAGGCAAGGGTCCTGTGTGGCCGCCTCCCGCGTCCTGGGCCAGAGAAGATGCGAGATGGGGTGATGGGCTCGCCGTGGTCCCGCCGCGCCCTGCACTGCTGTCCCGTCCGCAGGTGCCGCTTGGACGCGGAGGGAAACCTCAAAGGCCACAACATCCTTGTGCCCAAAGCAGGTGAACACGACAGTGACACCTGGTCCCCGGGAAACCTGTGTCCTGGTCAGGTACTGACAGGCCTGTCTGGATATGTCCACTGTCGCGTCTCTCGCACTCCTGCCCACGCGGTTTGGAGTGCGCTGAAGGGATCGGGAGATCTAAGCCTGCGAGTCTCCCCCACCCGAAGGGATTTGGATCCCTTACTTAGCGGTGTGGGTGATTCTAACCCACACACGTACCGGAGTGCTTACTGCTAGTCGCACGGAACAGGGAGAGAATTTGCGTAATAAAGGCACACACGGGGGCGCCTGGGTGCCTCCCTCGGTTAAGCATCCACTTCTGCTCAGGTCAGATCTCACGGTTTATGTGGGTCGGGCCCCACCTCGGGCTCTGTGCTGACGGCTCACAGCCTGGAGCCTGCTTCGGATTCTGTCTCCTTCTGCCCCTCCCCCACTCTTGCTCAATCTCTCTCTCTCAAAACTAAACATTAAAAAAATGTTTTAAAGAAAAAAGTAACGCGCACATGCATGACCATGGTCGTGATCGGAGACCAGCCTGTGTGAACTGCTGCAGTGGTTTATTGGCGAATTTTCAAGTGTAGCTTGTTGGTAACTTGTCTTTCGGACCTCAGACGCGAAGTTCGGTGGATTTTGTTAACAAAGTGCTCGATAGTAGAAGCGGTCGCGTCTGTGCGAACGCCGCGCTCCGTTCCTGAGCTGTGGGATGAGTTTGCAGCCCTGGCCCATTTACTTGGGGACGGGGCTGTACTGGCGCCATGTGAAAGGGAATGCACTTGGGCGGAGTCCGGTCACACAGATCATCACAGAGAAGTCTGAGATTTATCTGGAAAGCCAAATTCCAGGCACACGTATTGGTGAGAGTGTAGCACGTGTTTTTCCAGGTGTTTCTCTGTGCGTTTTTGTAGGGTGAAACAAACAACATGTTTGTACAGTCCTGGGAAGGCAGGAAAGCTGCAGCCCGTGACCTCGTTTAGAGAAGAGGGTGGGGGCGGGGCAGCCTTCCCGAAGTGAGGGGCACCCCGTCCGCAGCAGCAGGAAGGGGCGACAGCAGATGCACCCAGACTCCAGGGGTGGTCGGCCTGGCGGACCGAGGGAGTAGAGTTCCCTCCTGAATGCGGCGCGGTCTCCCAGTGAGCTGTAAAACACAGCAGCAGCGTGCGAGAACAGGGGAGAAGGCTCTAGAAATTCCAGGAGGAAGGCAAGGCGTGGTCCGGGGAGCAGCTAGACCCGGGCATGTAGGACTGGTTGGTGGCGCTGAGGGCCCCCTTTGGAGTCGGGGTTCCAGGGACGAAGTGAGCAGGTGAATGTGGCCGCAGGCAGCTGGCAGAGGGGTGGTGGCCTGTGGCGGCGGTGGGCTGCGAGGTCCATTCCAGCCAGGGACCAGAGCGAGGGGCAGGCGTGGTTAAGGGACAGGGGAATGTCCTCGGATGGAGGAATCTGGTCCCTGTGGGGCTGAGACTTGTAGAGCTTGGGGTGTGGAGGAAGGCGAGAGGGCGAGAGAGAGAAGAAAGATGGGTCCAGTGGGTACTTGACCTTGGGCGTATGGACATGGTCTAGGTGCTGCCCCTCCAGGGGCATCATGTGATGAAGGACCAGGGTCCAGCCTCGGAGGGGATCCCCTGCCCCAGATAACAGTGACTCCTCGTGGAGGCCCTGGCGCTGGTCCCCCGGGGGCGGGGGCGGCGGCGGACACAGCGACACTGCCCCAGAAGGAAGGGAGGGGTGACTCAGGGTTTGCGTGTGGCCCGAGGGTGGCCGGGGTGATCGCATGGTGCCTGCGAATGGAAGCGGAGTGTGTGAAGGGAGTAGGAGGCGGGGGTCTGGAGGGCTGTGGGGAGCAGCAGGAGCCCCCACCCCGTTTAGGGCCCGTGGGAGCCGGGACGCAGGCAGCCGCCTTCCGATGGCAATGAAGGCCGGCGCCACGGGGACCCCGCACTGGACCCTGAGGCTCCAGGGGCGCCGTGGGGGGTGGGGGACGCATCGGGGCGACACACTAACGCTGTCTGGTTTTCTCTTTGATTTTCAGACTGCCGTTGACGTCTTTAGGAGGATAATTTTGGAGGCAGAAAAAATCGATGGGGCTGCGTCACAAGGGAAGTCCTCCTGCTCGGTGATGTGACCCCGACGTGACCCGCAGGGCCCGAGGACCCTGGGAGCCCGTCCTTCCCGCAGAGGCGGGCTGCCCCTTCTCCCTCCAGAGAAACTCAGCTTCTTTTTCCTTCTGTTAACCTGAAAGATTTCATTTGGGTCAGAGCTTTTTCCTGCCCCGCGCCCCCTTTCAGATTATGTTAAACTCTGACTCTGTCCAAATGAGTTCAGTTCCATTTTCAAATTTTAAGCAATCATATTTTCAATTTATATATTGTATTTCTTAATAATATTATGACCAAGAATTTTATCGGCATTAATTTTTCAGTGTAGTTTGTTGTTTAAAATAATGTAATCATCCAAATGATACATACTGTTACACTACTATTAACTAGGCTTCAATATATCAGTGTTTATTTCATTGTGTTAAATGTATACTTGTAAATAAAAAGCTGCAAACCTTCGTCCCTGGTGCTGCCTAGCGGGGCGTCTAGAGGAGGGGGCCCTGTCCTCCTGGGGGCACGTCTCCCAGCCTTGGCCTTGGGGAGGGCTCGCGTTGGATGGCAGGAGCTGGTGGACGGGTGGCCGCAGGGGAGGTGAGTGGAGCGTCGGGGCCGCTGACCCAGGGGTGGCGCAGGGGTGGGGGCGGTGGGGAAGAAGGGGGGTGGCTATGGGGGGGGTGTGGGAGCTAGTCCCCAGCAGTGCCTGCGCCCCCCACTTCCTCACGCTCGCCCGTGGGCTCCTTGTGGGAAAGGAGCCATCGGGGTCACTTCCTGTGTCTCCTGGTGCGGAGTCGCTGTCACCGCAGACAGGATCTGACTCAGACCCCACCACACTGAGTCCTCTCAGGCCTGGAGAATATTGCCGGTGAGTGTGGTGTGAGGGGCTTCGAGAACCTCCTTCGGGCCCCGACCGCACCCCCCCGCCCCGGCCCCACCAGGAGGAGGAAGGAGCTTCTGTGTGCCCAGCGGCCGCCCCGTCGGCTGGAGCTCCCCATCCCTGGTCCGACAGCAGAGCGGATTCCAACAGGAAAGCAAACCTTACGCTCACTCTATCAGTCAGGTACTGGTTTTATTAATACTTGATTACTTAACCACACTTTTAATAATAAAAAATTAATATTTGAACAGTCTTGGGATTTTTGGCAACACAGTATTGTTACTTATGATCAGGGTTGATTCTTAGGCCTTACGTTGTATGTGGGCGTTCGTTGTGGGCACAGCGCATCCAGTGAACCTTTGTCGTCTGAAAAGGAATTTCTGTGGAAAGTGGGGACTTCGAGCAGCGTGTTCGTGCTGGACGCAAGGTCTCTGTTCACAGGGTGCAGGTCACCTGGTCGCTGGCTGTTTACTGTTCTTTATTTTTCCAAGGTTTCATCTAAATGTTGGCTGCCGTACAGCGAGCCGGTTCTGAGTGTGTCTGAGTGTCAGGAACACGGCAGGGAAACCCGAGTCTGACCTTGAACAGGACAGGCCAGCCCTGCCCCCCAGGGCGCCGAGCCGTCCGCAGACCTCGTGTCCGGGATGTGGGGCAGCAAGAGGAGCCGGGTACCGGGAAGGGACAGAAGGGGCCGGTGGGTGCCTGTTTGTGCTGATGGTCCGGTCTGATCGACCCCGTGGAGAAGGTGCCGCCCTCCTTCTAGACGAGGAAACAGGCTTTAAAGGTGTTAGTGATTGGTTAGCGTCAGTAACCAAATCAGTTCTGTGTCGTTCTGTGTCTTCGATGCGAACGTGGCACCTGGGATTCTTTTTTTTTTTTTTCTTTTTAATGTTTGTTTATATTTGAGAGACAGAGGTGAGCAGGGGAGGGGCAGAGAGAGAGGGAGACCAAGAATCTGAAGACAGGCTCCGGGCTCTGAGCTGTCAGCACAGAGCCCGACACGGGGCTTGAACTCATGAACTGTGAGATCATGACCTGAGCTGAAGTCGGACGCTCAACCAACTGAGCCCCCAGGCACCCCACGGTACCTGGGCTTCTGAAGATATTCTGACAACTGCCAGATTTGACTTAAATTTGCTGTTATTTAACACCATGTTCGATAACTTCTAGGCCTTTTTTTTTTAAACACATTTTAACATTTCTGAAATCAGGTGAGTCTTAACTTCGAGGGAACACAAGTGTTGTATTGTAAAAGACCATGTATTTCTTAGTGGTGTTTTGGTAGCTGTCTGGGGGCAAGAGACCGTGCAAACTTGCCGTACCCTCACCAGGAATGTTCACTCTACCGGGGAGTTTGGATAGCTCCCAGCACTGTTCAGGCGCCACGTGCCGGGGTCCAGCTCCAGCAGGTCCAGGGTCCCCTGAAGGAGGACGGTGTCGGCGAGAGAGAGTGAGAGAGCCTTGAGTTTCGTTCTGATCACCAGACGGGCACCCCTGCCCACCTGGCAGGCGTCTCTGCCCTGTCTGGTTCTCAAGCTTTATTTATGGCAAAAGGTACAAGGACCAGAAAGAGCAGTAAATGGTTTCTCACAGATAAGTTTTACAATTTTCCAGGACATGGGTTCTGCAGAAGTTACATTCTAGAAGTAATGATTGTCATAAAAACCTTAGCTACAGGCACTCATGGTGTCATAGGGATTTTTACAAAACCTCAGGTCTAGCCTTAAGGAAGCGACCCCTAACCAAGAGGCAAACAGCATTGTTTAGTAAAGGTGAGTTTTTTATGAGTAAGGGTCATTAGGGCTGGGAACTAACTCTAAGAGAAAGTTCCCAGGAAAACAGGTTCTCAGGAGACATAAAGCCTGCTCTCACAATCCCAATGATGATTGATACATTTTATTGCAGGAGTGACTTTCACAAAGGCGTTCAGGCCCAGAAGGTAGTCAGTTATCAGTTAATTGCTTAGGGGAAAATTATATGCTGCATTAGGGTGTCTCTAGTTTACTCATCTTTTCCCTGACCAGGTGCAGTCACGCCTCAGGGACAGGGCAGGGGGACAGGCCACTCCTGACACTAGTCAGCAAAGCACTCCAAGGTTTGGTGCCCAAGCAGAAATGAAAAGTTTCAAGAGGGTAGATTTTGGTAGCTGTCTGGGGGCAAGAGACCGTGCAAACTTGCCGTACCCTCACCAGGAATTTTCACTCTTCCGGGGAGTTCAAGTAGCACCCAACAGTGGTGTGAAAATGTCTTAGATTCGTTAAGTCCAGTATGTGCAAATAGAAAATCGTGTATTCAAAACTCTTTGGCATCTCACAATAAATACAGTTATAAAATCACGTCACAGGGGTGCCTGGGTGGCTCAGTCAGTTGAGCGTCTGACAATTTCAGCTTGAGTTATGATCTCATGTTTCCTGAGTTCGAGCCCCACATCGAGCCTGCTTGGGTCTCTCTCTCCCTCTCTCTGCCCCTCCCCCGCTTGTGCTCTCTCTCTCTCTCTCTCTCTCTCTCTCTCAAAATAAATAAACTTATATATATAAATTTTAAAAATTAAATCACATTACAAATTTAAATTAATGTGATGGAATTTTGCTAAAGCTAGATTGCCACCCACGTGCCCTGTCTAGACCGCCACGCCTCTCACGGCACGCTCTTGCCCAAACTGGCACATCGCCTCCTTGGCACCACACCAGTGGTGCTCCTGGTGTCGCTCTCCGCTGTCCAGCAGCGTTGTACACGCCAGTATCTCTGCAAGCATCACTCTGCTTCCGAGGAGCCAGATCCCCCTGGCTTCCCTCCAACGCACCGCGGGCGTGAGTCCGTGACTTCCTTCTCCGCTGAACCTCAGTGGGCCCTTGTCTTGCCTGCACCCTCCACCCTGGTTTCTGCAGGCGCAGATGTCACATGTTTCCAGAAGGCTCCAAAGCTCACCCCTTCCGCCAAGACCTCTGGGCTTGTCTTCGATGTCTCCAAGGCATCTCAGATGTATTATGTGCAAATTGAATACTTGACCTCTGCCAAACCTGGGCCTCCCCCTAGGCCATTTCAGGAAATGACACCATTGGCTACTAGATACTAAGCCAGGAAGGGGGGGTCTCCTCTCTCTCGTCCCTCCCCTCTCCTGTGCTGTCCCCTCTGCGTAGCCCCAGACCCTCCCCGCCTCCCCCCAAGTCAGCTTGTTGGAAACAAATTGCTGATACTGGACAGATACTGGTAAATGGTATGAGAACAAAAAAATATTTAAAACAAAAACAAATAAATTGTTTTATGTCACTTCCTCCTCAAACTCCCCTTATCATCATCCTGCCAAAATCGAACTCCCAACGCCTGAAGCCTGGCACAATCCAGCGGGTGCCTTCCCCAACGGCCTCTGCCACCAAGGCTGGTCTCTGGTCACTCTGGCCTCGGTGGTTCCCAGACTCTCGTCTCTGGAGACGCCCTTCCCCGACTTCGCCCCTCCAAGCCCCTGCGTGGGCTCCTCCCCGTGAGTCATGCTTTATCACACAGCACAACACCCGTCACGATCCGTCATTGTGGGTCTTCCTACACACCGCACGTCCACGGACTAATCTGCCTGCCGCCAAGACAGTGACGGATCTGTCCCGGGCACCTTGACCAGCTCCTCTGAGCACGGGGCCTGCCGAGAGAGATTTTCCGGTGCACCAGTTTCGTTTCCTTGTTTTTGTTACTACACTTGGTGTGATTTTCTTAGCGATTGCGCTAGGAATTACAATTAACATCGTAGTTTAATTAACATCTAGTCTGGACTAATGCCCATTTCAAGAGTGTACAAGAATTTGGCTCCTATATATAGCTCTGTTCCCTCCCCCCATTTGTGGAATTGTCATATGAATTACATCTTTATATGTTGTATAAAAGAAACAGTTAACTGCTTTATGAAGTCATCTTTTTTTTTAATGTAAAAAAATGTTTATTTTTTACATTAAAAAATTTTTTTTAACATTTATTTTTGAGAGGCAGAGCATGAGCTAGGTAGAGGCAGAGAGAGAAGGGGAGACACAAAATCCAAAGCAGGCTCCAGGCTCTGAGCTGTCAGCACAGAGCCCAACGCGGGGCTCAAACCCATGGACTGCAAGATCAAGACCTGAGCCAAAGTTGGATGCTTAACCGACTGAGCCACCCAGGCGCCCCCACAGCTGCTGGTTTTCAGGGCACTGCAGAGTTGGGGTCCAGGGCTGGCCAGAGGGCCAGTGACGATGCCGAATAGCTCGCTTGGGCCGAGAATCCATCCTTCCCGATTGCTGCAAGCCTTTAGTTGGTTTCCAGAGTTCTGGAGAAGTCGATTTTGGGGAGACCGTTTTTGCCAGCATCCTCACTGGGTTCTCAGAGGCCATTTACTGCGGGGCCTGCACCGTAGTGAGGAGCCGCACCAGGGAAACAGAAGAGTGTGAGCTTCTCTATGTAGGGCTGCCTTCTAGAAAGTTCCCTTTGAATTTGGCCCACGTCTGCTGCGGTGTGGTTGAAATTCCCCACCATTCACCCAAGGCACTGGGACTGGCCTGGCTTTCGCTCACGTCCTGAGCCTACCCCGTCCCGGGCCCGTGAGGAGGGAGGGCACCCTCTGCCATGGCTCCTATGCACCGCAGAGGGGCGGTGGTCCCCTGTCATCAGGAAGCCAGTGGGATGGCCCGGAATATACACTGGCCTTGTAGGTTATCGTGTAAATGGAAGCCAAGAAACCTTTCCTGGAGAACTCAGGGACTCCAGGGACATGTCTCCGGCTCCTATGGGCCGCGGCCTCGCCCTGGACGAGTGCACGCTTCTGTGCGGCCCCCCTGACCCAGCCTTACGGGTGCTGCCCTTCCAGACCCTTCCAGGAGAGAGCGCGTGCTTGCCCAGGGCCTCTGGCTGCCTGGGTGACTCCAGGCCACCAAGACTGCTGTGCATATTAATAGGGGCTGCCTGCGGCCCGGGACCAGGATGCTGTCCAAAGCATTCCTCCGGAGATTCCAGAACCATTCCCTGTCTCCGCCCCCTCCCCCAAGAGAGCAAAGCTTTCCATTCAGCAAACGTGTTTACATGAAGCCAGCTTTTGTGTTTCCCATCTTTATTCTCTTTCTATGCCTTTCATGACTTCCTAGCATGGCCGGGGGCGGGGATGTGTGCCAGAGTCCCAGCCGGAAAGCTGAGAGCGGACTTGGCACCGGTGTCCACAGGAGGGACCCAGGGCCCCGAGGTCGCTCCCAACAATGAGCCCGTTCGTTCGCACGACACCCCGATTTGCGTGGGGACTCGGGTCTGTAGAGCCTGGGACTAAGGCTCAGAACGAGCAGCCAGTCCCGACTCTGCAGCTGGCCTGTGTCTCTGGACACCTTGGTCCATAAAACCTCCCTCAGCCGGGGACCATTGTCACGCCCCAAGTCTGAGAACCTCGGCTGTCCCCAAAGCCCCAACAAGTGCAGAGTCACAGTCCCCGAGGGCCGTCGGCTGACCCCACTTTCCCGGCTGCCAGGGCCCCCCTGTTTCTGGAGCGCCCCCAGGGACCACCCTGTGTCACCGGCAGCGGTGAGTATCAGCGGGTGTGACCCCAGGACTCCAGCGGTGTCACACACCTCCAGGGGCGAGGTGGAGGGGCGCCCGGGGGCTCAGGTGGTTAAGTGTCCCACTCCTGATTACTGCGCAGGTCCTGGTCTCAAGGTTTGTGAGATCGAGCCCTGCATCTGGCTGACAGCTCAGAGCCTGCTTGGGATTCTCCCTTTCTCTCTCTCTCTCTCTCTCTCTCTCTCTCTCTCACTCACTCAAATAAACATTCAAAAGAATTTAGGGGTGCCTGGGTTTCAAGTTAGGTCATGATCTCCTAGTTCAGGGGTTCGGGCTCTGCACTGGTGGCACCAAGCCTGCTTGGGATTCTCTCCCTCCCTCTCTCTGCCCCTCCCCCGCTCATGCTGTGTTGGTCGGTGTCTCTCCAGATAAACAAACAAACAAACAAACAAAAAGGCAAGATGGAAAATCATCAATTACCTCAACAAGCAGGTTTGTCAAATTTGAAGGAACCACTCCATCGCAGTCTGGCCCACGGTGTCAAGGGCACACCGACCCCGTCACCATCCTGACCACGGAGCTGTGTCTCCATCACCTCCTGTCACAGTGCAGCGGAGCACGGCCTGCCCTGTGAGAGCCCGCCTGCTCCCTCAGAGTCCCAGTGGGGACCTCAATCTGCACCCTCCAAGGAGAAGACGGGACGCCTGGGGGACGCAGGCTCCGAAGGCCCCCCGGCCCCCACGTTCGGGTGCAGCCTCAGCACGGCCTTGGCTTCGATTTCTGAGATAGGAAGTTTCTCAGGAAATAGCAAAGGGTTCTGGGAATACTCCGGCCTCCGCAGTCAGGACCTTTCACCCAGTTCTTCCTACCGCCCGAAAACAGCCCGACCCCGGGGAGCGGGGGACGCTGCACCTCTCGCCATGTGACTTCCAGAACAAACCAGCTGCCGCACGGCGAGGCCGTGCCCTCCCAGGGATCTCCTTTGTCTCCGGATTCCCTGTCCCAACCCCACCTCTGCAGATGAGCAACAAATCCGGGTAGATCGACACCGGAATCTCTGGCTTGTGTACGGGCCACAGCTGGGGGGCTGTCCCGTCCGGAACTTGACCCTAGAAGGCTCACGCAGAGGGCCAGCCGAGTGTGGACAGCTGGGACAGCCCGGAAGGTTCCATTCCTCGGCTCTGACGCGGGGATTTTTGTGATCCCATAACAGAAACCACTGTGAGGCACGGCCTCTTCTGTGCCTGTACCCGGAGTGTCACACGAGGTTGTAAAATGTTGGGAACAGGCTGACGTCCGCCACCGAAGCCCAGGGGAGGCCTCTCCACCTCGGGCTGGCGGTTCTTGAACGCGGGCCTGAGTCACCTGCAGGGCTGGATGACACACCAGGGCCTTTCTCTAGAGCTTCCGCTTCTGTGGGTTCAAGGCGGAGCCCAAGACGTCCTCACGTCTAACAAGTGTCCGGGGCCGTCACCATGGCTGCCACCGCTGGTCCAGGGACCACGTTCTGAGAACCGCTGACTCAGGCTCATACCTGTGAATGAGGGGGTGCCGGCTGGAGTCCGGTGCACGCAGATCTCAGACTGTAGGGGGTGACCGACCTCCCACTCTGCCTGGGACCCGGAGGCACCTGTAGGTGGAACTGTAGCCTCCAGAAAGTTCTATCGGTGTCCTGATTACGGGCAGCTGTGAACGTGGCCTTGCTCGGAAACAGGGCCTTTGCAGATGTCTTCGAGCCAAGTGAGCGTCACCGGCGTGAGATGGGGCCCAATGAGTCAGATGCGCAGGGAAGGAGCCACGTGGACAGAGAAGGGAGGGGGGCAGCCACAAGCCACGCCACACCAGAAAGCAGAAGCATAGAACATTGTGCCTCGGAGCCTCCAAAAAGGAACCACGGCTGTCGACATCTGGCCTCCAGGACTGTGAGAGAGGATAAATTCCTATGTTTTAAGACCCTCGGATTGCGATGCTCTCCCGGGGCTGCCCTCGGACCCTCCTGCACCGCCAGTCTGCAACGTGGGACTTCCATCTAAAAAAAATTTTTTTAATGTTTATTCATTATTTGAGAGAGAGGGCGAGACAGAGCACGAACAGGGGAGGGGCAGAGAGAGAGGGAGACACAGAATCCAAAGCAGGCTCCAGGCCCTGAGCTGTCAGCACAGAGCCCGACGCGGGGCTCGAACTTGTTAACCACAAGATCAAGACCTGAACCAGTCAGATGCTTAATTGACTGAGCCACCCAGGCGCCCCAGGACCTTCACTTTTAAAACTGGGACAGCTCGAGGCGCCTGGGTGGCTCAGTAGGTTGGACATCTGATGTCAGCTCAGGTCATGATCTCGAGGTCCATTAGTTCAAGCCCCGCATTGGGCTCTGTGCTGACAGCTTGGAGCCTGGAACCGGCTTCGGATTCTGTGTCTCCTTTTCTCTTTGCCCCTCCCCCGTTCATGCTTGGTCTCTGTCTGTCTCAAAAATAAATATAAACATTAAAAAAAACTTTTAATTGTGCATTTCTGACAAGTGCGAGGTGATGCTGATGCCCTTGAACCAGAGGCCACACGGCCTCCGTCGACACAAGCCTCAGGAGGGTGTGGCCCCGTTATAAATAAAGATCGTGCGCCGCTTGCCCGGAGGACGGGTGGGGACCCACATTCTCACCCTGGCTCGGCCACCAGGTGGACAGTCCACATGTCTGGATTCACCTTTGTTTTTCCATCTGCAAAATGACGAATCATTTGAACTGAATTGGTTGTTCCCAATTACGCGTGTTCTGAGCTGGATTAAGGTGTTCTGCTGCAAGAGTTTAAATTTCCCAGTTTTTAGCCAAAATAAAGTGGTTTTTTTTTTCCAATGTTAAGGCTGTTTTCCCTACAGTTTTTCTTTAACAGGTAGCAGGTGCAGCCACTGGCTGATGTGATTGAATCCCAAATCCTACATGGATTTTCAGCATATCAGGTCGTCTGCCCCCGCCCTGGGAGCCTCCCCGGGGGAGGGGGAGGGGGGCGGGGGGGGGGGAGGGAGACCGGCTGAGGGTCCACCGGCCAGGTTTGCACTCCTGCCCCCTGGAGTCTTAGAAAGGCACAAACCTCAGTGCTGGTTTCTCCTTCCGCATTTCCGGACCCTCTTTGGGGCTCCTGCGGGTGGATGGGGCCCCAGGGCCCGCCCTCTGCCCTTGGGGTGCAGGCCAGTGCCTTGTGGCCGCCCACGGCTGCTGGTTGTGACCTGGGACCTGCACCAGGGACCTGAGAGGCTCTCCAGGTTTTGTCCCTTGCTTTCCGAGGCCCCTTCCCGGGTCTCTGGGTTTAGGGTGGAGGGAGATCTGAAAGCGGGGCTCCCTAGGAAAGGGAAGGGGACCCAACACCGTTGGGTGCCGCTCTGCCCTGGGTTCTGCATGTCAATCGGCTCAAGGAAGAAGGGAAGGGACACAGAGGGCATAATGTGCCCCCCTGGTCAGCCAAGTGCCCTGGCCTCCAAGCCCTGGAAGGAGGAGCTCCGTGTGATTTGAGGTCCCGATAGAATGAGTCCCTTTCTCTGTCTCCACAGACCGCGGCTTTGAGTGGGGCCAAGGGGCTGGTCCCCCCAGAGCTACAGCCCTCTCCTGCCACCGGCTCCTGATGGGTGACCGGCCACCAACAGCTCTAGTGTGACCCTTCCTGAGGGCACCGCAGCGCCTGGCCGTTGGACTCACACACACCCTTGTTCCAGAGAGGTGTCCAGCCCGATACTTACCACTGCCCTCCAGGTGTGAACAGGGTCATCCATCACCCGCCCTGGGGTGGAGCTCCAACTGCAGACTAGGGTGTATTTTTTTAATGTCCATTTATTTTTGAGAGAGAGACAGACAGAGCGTCATCAGGGGAGGGGCAGAGAGAGAAGGAGGCACAGAATCCAAAGCAGCTCCAGGTTCTGAGCTCTGAGCACAGAGCCCGATGCGGGGCTTGAACCCATGAACCATGAGATCATGACCTGAGCCGATGTCAGCCACTCTAATGACTGAGCCCCCCAGGCGCCCCTGCAGACTAGTTTGGATCCAAAAGCAAACCTCCTTTCCCGATGTGAACTCCACAAACTATTCATCCTGTTTGTGAGGCTACCAGGGAAATCATGTCCCCGCTCGTTTTAGCCAACAGCTCCCGAATTACCTGCCTCCTCCTGCCCATTCTGCCTCTGCCCCTGGCTGACGGGGCGGCCCCCTCCCCGGTTCCCAGCGTCATCAAGACTAAGCCCCTGTGGGGTGCCTGGTGGCTCCTTCGGTTACACATCCACGTCTTGGTTTTGGCTCAGGTCATGATCTCACGGTTTCATGGGTTTGAGCCCCATGTCGGGCTCTGTGCTGACAGAGCAGAGCCTGCTTGGGATTCTCTCTCTCCCTCTCTCTCTGCCCCTCCCCACTCTCTCTCTCTCTCTCTCTCTCTCTCTCTCAAAATAAACTTTTAAAAAATTTGGGGGGAACACCTGGGTGGGTCCGTCAGTTGAGCATCCAAATTCTGCTCAGGACATGATCTCATGGTTCGTGAGTTCGAGCCCCACGTTGGACTCTGTGCTGACAGCTCGGAGCCCACGTTAGATCCTCTGTTCCCCTCTCTCTGCACCTCCCCTACTCGTGCTCGCTCACTCGCTCTCTCTCTCTCTCTCTCTCTCTCTCTCTCAAAACTAAAAAAATAATTTAAAAAGTTTTGAAGACTGGGACCATGTGAAAGGACAGAAGCCAGGACGCGGGCCTCTGCCCCCTATCTCTCTGACCCGCCCCAGCACCCCTCCCCCAGCCCACACCCACATTTGTGCCGTGTGACCCGCCGCTGCTGCAGGCACTCGGACCAGGAGTGGGCTGGGACCCCACTTGTTCCCACGAGACCCGACTGGGTCCCCTCGTTTGGGCGTGTGGTTGGAAATCCTGAAGGAGCGAGGCCGTTGGGAGGCCTGGAGGCAGAGCCCGCTCGGGCCCCACGCCCCGCCAGTGATGGGGTCGGAGACCAGAGAGCAAGCGTAAGAAAGCTCGCTGGCTGAGGAGCGTTCAAACCATCACTGACCAGCGTCGGGGTCCCCAGGGTCTGGTGCCATGGTCCTGACGTCAGGTGACTCAAATTACATAGAGACGGACCCCTAAACCAACATTTGCCTGGGTCTGGGCCTGGGGCTCAGCATGCTCATCTGTAAAATGGGCTAACCTCAGAACGGTAGTGGGAGATATGTTTGTCACGCATGGTCATTCATAATCAATAAAAATTAATCCAACATCAAAATAAAAAGAAAGAAAAGGAAAAAAAAAAGCCTGCCACAGCCCCGGGCTGCTCACTCTGCTGCAGTTCTGTGGGGGAGGGGTCTTGTCTGCCCCTTTCCCAGATTAGGGGACTGAGGCTCAGGGCCAGGGGCCAACCCAAGGGCGGCGTGGCTCGGTGGGGCTCTCCATCCTGAGTCACTGCAGGCTTGTGGACGCTCAGGACACCTAGAGCCCTGCTCTGGGGATCGGGGCGGACAACGTAGCTCTTCTATCTGGTATCTTTACATTAAAAAAATTTTTTTAATGTTTATTTATTTTTGAGACAGACAGACAGAGAGAGAGAGAGAGAGAGAGTGCAAGCAGGAGTGGGCAGAGAGGGAGGGAGACACGGAATCCAAAGCAGGCTCCAGGCTCTGAGCTGTCAGCACAGAACCCCAGGTGGGACTCAAACCCACAAAACGCAAGATCATGACCTGAGCCAAAATCAGATGCTTAACCAACTGAGCCACCCAGGTGCCCCCTCCCTGGTATCTTTAAAGATCTTCCCTTCAACCCTGACCTTCTGGAGCTTCACCACAATAGCTAGATGTGTGGTTATTTTTACTGAGCTTGTTGGGTACTCAGTGCTCACAGAGTTCAAGATTGCTTCAGTTCCTGAAAGTTCGGAGCCACTCCCTCCTAAACCCGGGCTCCTCCGATGCTCTCGGTGGCATTTGTCTGGACCGACCTTTGGTTTGTGCTGGGATGATCAACCTTTCATTCACGCACTTGGATTCACTTTCAAATAGCTCGTTTCCTCTCTATTGCGTGGAGGAGTTTCTCAAAGTGGACATATCTTCAGTCCTGGAGTCCCTGGATCAGGAAATGCTGGAGACACAGGTGAAGGGGGGTCTGAAGGAGCAAGGTCTGAAACAGGGACAGGAACAGATAAGCCGGACAGATTTTGTAAAACCGCAAACTGCTACAAGAAGTACAAATGGCAGGGGCGCCTGGGTGGCCCCGTGGCGCAGGCGGTTAAGCATCCGACTCCTGGTTTCTGCTCAGACCATGGTCTCGCACAGTTGGTGAGTCTGAGCCCCACATCGGACTCTGTGCTGAGCTCAGAGTCTCCCTCTCTCCCTCTGCCCCTCCACCCTCTCTGTCTCTCAAAAATAAATAAATAAACTTAAAAAAAAAGTACGAATTGTAATCTCTTTGGGGATGAGGGCACGGATTTTGCATTCAAATCCGAGCTCCACTGCTTATTGACTCTGTGGCCTCAAGCCAGTGACTGACTCTGTGCCTCACTTTCTACATCTGCAGAATGGGGGTGAAGCTAATACCGGCCTCTTAAGATCGCTGCGGGAATTCAGTGGCATAGCATATGTTGCGTTAGTTTGGTGGTCCGCAGCTCTATAAACGCTGTGAAATTCCCATCCCTGGTGTTGAAATAATATAATTCTAAGCCCCTGCTCCCCTCCCCCTCGCGTTCCCAGTAATTGGGGGTGTGGTTACTATAACCACCACTAGGGGTCAGGCTTCAGCGCCTCTCATCAAGCACACTTCTCCGGGTGGGAGGTGGGGCCAAGGAGCTGTAGGTCTCCTGGAACCCAAATGCCCAATGTTTGCGTTCCCATCCTTTCTTCCCTACCCTGATCCCATACTCCCCCCCCCCTCCCCTGGAGGCCTCTAGCCACTCCTCTGGGAGGGAGATGTGTTCTGTCTTCCAGAAGTAGGCCTGAACCGGTGAGGCTGGGCCCTGAGCAACCCAGAGGAAGTTTTACCCCTTCCCCCAGGAGGTTCGGGGCCCCACTGGTCCGCAGACCTGCCCTCTTGGAGGGGCGCAGGAGCTCCCTCCCTGTGCACCGGTGGCCAGGCTGTCCCCAAGCCTCCCAGTGCTCTCCTGGGCACGCGCTAACCCAATTCTAGCCAAACATCCTGATGGCTAACTCAACGTCACTGATGTGCTTGCCCTGGGTGACTCACCTATTCAGGCAGCCCTGGCTGCATCCAGTGGAGTTGAAGGTAAGTTCATGCTTCACCCAGCAATTTCACGGAGAGGTGTGGCCCCCAGATGGGGTGGGATTGGGCCCTGGGGGCATTTGGACATTGGCGGGTGTTACCATCTGTCAGAGTGAGAGAGGAGGGGCAGGCCTTGAACGCACAGGGCCCGGGGATGTTCAATATCTTGCAACGAGCAGTGGGGACCAGGCCCACAATTTCACCCCAAACACACTGTTTTCTTTGCTTGTTTTTAAGATACACTAGATGAAGGGACGGAAGATTTTACTTAGTTTTCTGAGGAACTTACCAAGAGTTATTCATCCACTTTTTCAAAAACATCAGTTTTTTTTTTAATTTTTTAAAATGTTTTATTTATTTTTGATACAGAGAGAGACAGAGCATGAGAGGGGGAGGGGCAGAGAGAGAAGGAGACACAGAACCAGAAGCAGGCTCCAGGCTCTGAGCTGTCAGCACAGAGCCTGACGCGGGGCTCGAACCCACGAATGTGAGATCTGACCTGAGCCGCAGCCAGAGGCTTAACCAACTGAGCCACCCAGGCGCCCCTTTTTAAAAATTTTTTAATGTTTTTTATTTATTTTTGAGAGACAGCGAGAGACAGTGCGAGCAAGGGAGGGTCAGAGAGAGAGGGAGCCACAGAATCTGAAGACAGGCTCCAGGCTGTGAGCTGGCTGTCAGCACAGAGCCCGACTTGGGGCTCGAACCCACGCACAAGCCACGAGATCATGACCTGAGCAGAATTTGGATGCTCAACCGACTGAGCCACCCAGGAACACGAGGAAGGCTTTTTTTAATGTTTATTCATTTTTGAGAGCGAGAGAGACAGAGCACGAATGGGGGAGGGGCAGAGAGAGAGGCAGACCAGAATCCAAAGCAGGCTCCAGGCTGTGAGCCGTCAGCACAGAGCTGGACGCGGCCGGGCTCCAACCCACGAATCACGAGATCATGACCCGAGCCAGCCAGGTGCCCCTACTTTACCAGGTTTTTAGTGAGGCTCGTGGCGTGTCGTTTTTCGCGTGTGCGCTCTGCAGAAAACACATGAACTTGCCACGTCTGTTTGGAATGTCCCCACATCACCTGTGCGCGTTGTCTGTGGGCTCTAGCCCGGTGCTGTAAGGGCAAAAACAAATTAATCTGTGGACTTCAGATGATGATGATGTGTCAATGTTTATTCGTAGTTGTGACAAATATAGCACCCTGGTGCGGGGTGCCGATGGCGGGAAGGCTGGGGCCCGGCAGGGAGAATATGGAACTTTCTGTATTCTGTACTTTGAGCTCAATCTTGCTATGAGCCTAAAATTGCTCTAGAAAATAAAGTTTATACATATTTAAAGTTTTTATTTGTTTTTTGAGAGAGAGAGAAAGAGTGAAATGGGGGAGGGGCCGAGAGAGAGAGAGAAAGAGAGGGAGGGAGGGAATCCCAAGCAGGCTCCCCACCATCAGCGCAGAGCCCAATACGGGGCTCAAACCTACAAACTGTGAGATCACAATCTCAGCCAAAATTGGACGCTTAACTGACTTAGCCACCCAGGTGCCCCGAAAATAAAATTTATATTAAAAAAAGGAGCCTAATTTTCCCAATTGAAAATAAGGGAAGGGACTTTCCATCCCTCCTTTGGCTTCTAGAATTTCTCTCTTGAGTCTTCGCATATGCGTGCACATCTTTTAATGGCTAAATAAGCGGCAGCCCAGGCTGGAAGCTCAAGAATGGGTCCTCTGGGAGCTGGGCGCCCCCTCTTTGAAACCCAATCATCAGGGTAGATATGGCCCCACCTCCCGGGGTCCTGGCGGGAAAGGGCGTGCCTCCAGTTGTCACTTTACTTTTACTGCAAAAGCTGTCTCCCAGCACAAACACAGAGGACCTCAGGGAGTTCTCTAGAGAACACCTGTGTAATAGTCCTGACTATTCAAAAGGCTGAGACGTCCTGGTCTTTGCAATCTCTGCACCAGATGGATACACTTCACGTTCAAGTTTAATACTTATTCAATAATGCAACGGCTTTCTTCCTCTTCTACCGTTATGGACATGCTTTCCGGGTGGGGAGATTTTCCTTTTAATTACATTTCCTCAACAGGGCTTGTGTCGGGAGGCAAACGTTGGAATGTGTGGTTTGGCTAGTGTGGATTCCTGTGGGGGCCACAGCCCGGCCAGGTCCTTGGAGATGCCTCCCAGATCAGGGCCAAGGTCACCCTGCTGCCCCCAAGAATGGCGTGACCTCCTCTTCTGAGTCCAAGGCGGCTCATCTGCAAAGTGGGGCCGAAAATACCTTCCTCTATATAGAGAAACAAGTCGCTCCCCCCCACACACAGCACCCCACCCCAGCCACCGGGGCGCCCAGCCTGGGGCCTCCCCGCTGTACAGATGGGTGCTCTCTCTCCTTGGATCTAAGAGCTGGTCCCGGCTATCCCCTAGTCATTCATTATTTTATGTATACACGTCCGGGGGGCTGCACGTGTTGTGGGCTTGCTGTTGACTCTGTTCACGTCACAAATGATCTCGGAGCCTTTGTCGAGTGCCAAGAACGTGGGTGCACGGAGAAAACCTCGTGCTGGACCGGGACTGCGTGCTCCCTTGTCGTCCGGGTGGTCTGGGCACAGCGCACTGTGGACCCCCAGCCGCGGCTGCTGGGGCAGGACAGGTGCCACTGCAAGGGACCAAGGATGAGCACTGACTGGGGGTAGGGGACAGCATCCAAGGAGCAGGAAGGAAGGAGGGGAGGAGAAGGGAGGGCAACCTGGCATAGAGATGGTGGGGGGAGCCCCCAGGCACTGGGTGCCATCAGAGCAGCACCTTTCTGGTGGGGCTGGAAGGTAAGGCCAGAGCAGCAGGCAGGGAGCGAGTCAAGGGCTGTCTTCTTCACCCTCAGAAGCTGGGTGTCATCCTTGCATCCTTGCGTCCTTGTTACTGAGGAAAAAACCTCAGGAACAGCCTCAAGTAGGTAACCAGGTGAGAAAGGGAAGGGGCCCGCGGTCTGGGAGGCTTCCTGCCCAAAGAAGGGGCAGCGGGGCTCCACACCGGGAGCGCTGGAGACGCCCCAGCCCACGGCGGAGGGGAAGGAGTGGGGCCTGGTCCCTGCCTAAGCGCGCACGTGTGTGTGTGTGTGTGCGTGTGTGTGTGTGCATGTGCGAGCCGCCCCTGACTCAGCAGGGACCGCCGGCGGGCTGGGGTCAGAGACAGTAGACCCTGGAGTGCTGGTTGGGGCTCGCTGGGCCGCGGTGACCCCGCAGGCACCCGGCCGACCCCGGGGTGGCGGCGCCGAGGTTCGGTCCCACCGGCGGGGCGGGGCGGCCCCTCTCGGGCTTAGCGCACCGGACAACACGAATGCCCGGACCAGCAAATCTTTTGTCCGGGGCGGCGCTGACCCAGCAGGGCGCCGCCCGCTTATAAAGGGGCCTGCCGCCCGAGGGGCGGGGACGCCATGGCGCAGTGCTCGGGAAAGGTGAGTGCGGTCGAGTTCAACGCCGCCACGAAGCCCCAGACCCACCGTTCCACTGCTCCCCGGTCGGGAGGCCGGCGCCAAAGCGTCACTCATTGCGCGTTCGCCCTTCGCATCTGACAAACGTGAGCAAACCCGGCAAAATGTCCCACCCAAACTGGGCGACCTGGCCTCGGCTGGGGGCTGGGGGCCTCTCCGGTGTGGGAGGTGGGATGGCCTGCCCCCACCCCCTGCATCAGTGGCTCTGACACAGGCTTGATGGATCTTGGACTCCTGTGGGTGACTAGGTCTCCCGAAATATCTCTGGGCCATTGGCCAGACCTGTCTTGTGCAGGAAGGTGGCAAATTTGGACCCCTGCTCCTCCCCTCTGCCAGCCATTCTCTGCTCCCTCCCTTGGCTAGTCTGATGCAGCCTCGTCTCCAGGGGCTACATTCAAGGTTAGCAGGTGAGAACAGTACTCAGTCTGCACTGGCTCGGTTATACTTCAGAAACAAACAACCCCCAGAGTCCAGCAGGCCTCTGTGCCCCTTCCCCCGACCTGGGACAAGGTGTAGGGACAAGGGGCACCTGTCCATGCTACATGCCATAGGGCACAGTGTCTGAACTGTGACCGCAGAGCTGGTAACCTTCCAGGTCGGACACAGACCCGTCACCCACAGGAACGGCCTAGTCAACAAAGGGCTGAGTTACGTTGAAAAAAAAACACCCTTTAGCCATTAATCCCTGCGCTGGGCCCTGACTGCTCTCCTCGGTGCTCAGTCTCTCCCGGGAGGGGGCCTGGTTCCAGGAACCCGCCTTTTCAAAATTCAATGTCGGGTTATGATGATGGGCTTGTGGGTGAAATACTTTCTTCTGAAGACACTTGCTTGTTAGATTTTAACAATGAACAAAAACTGAGGTTAAAAAGGCAATGGAAGGGGCGCCTGGGGGGCTCAGTCAGTTAAGCATCTGACTTCAGCTCAAGTCACAATCTCACAGTTTGTGAGTTCGAGCCCCAAGCCAGGCTCTGTACTAACAGCTCAGAGCCTGGAGCCTGCTTCGGATTCTGTGTCTCCCTCTCTCTCTCTGCCTCTCCCCCACTTGCTCTCTCTCTTTCTCTCTCTCTCTCTCTCTCTCTCTCTCTCTCTCTCTTTCTTTCTCTCTCAAAAATTTTTGTAATGCAATGGGAGTTTGAAAGGCGCCTGTTTTCAAATGGTCCAGGGACAGAGGGGAATCCCTGTCCCCAGATATTTTCTGAAATTCGTCTGCTCAACTGCGGGCTCCCAGAGGAGGGAGGGCCAGGCCCTGGATCCGACCTCAACCCAGCGCGCCTGCACTCATTCACCCAGCCGACAGTGCTGAGCACCTGCCGTGCACAGCAGGCCTGGGAGTCGGGGTTCAGTCGAGGCTGTCGGACCCCAGCTGTCTGCTCCCAAGTCTGCTCTCAAGACTGAGAGAAGCCCGTGACCCCGAGCCCTCCCACCTGGCCCTTCTAGATCACCTTCTACGAAGGCAAGCACTTCACAGGACGGAAGCTCGAGGTCTGCGGGGACTGTGACAGCTTCCAGGACCGGGGCTTTATGAACCGGGTGAACTCCATCCGCGTGGAGAGCGGGGCGTGGGTCTGCTACGGTCACCCCGACTTCCGGGGCCAGCAGTTCGTCCTGGAGCGCGGCCACTACCCTGACTTCCTCTGCTGGAACGGCCACAACGACCACATGGGGTCCTGCCGGCCGTGGGGATGGTGAGTGGGCCCCCGAGGGGCAGCGCCGTGTGGCCCTCCCAGCATAAAGACCTGGTGCGGCTGGGGGATGCTTTAAGACGCGGAGATGCCCCCACACAGACCCGCCGCACCCCTGGGTGTGGGATGGAGTGGGAATGAACAGGACAGAGCCAGGGCCACCCCTGGAAGTCCTGTTTCTGTTTTTGAGAGCGTGGGGGGAGGGGCACAGGGAGAGGGAGAGAGGATCCCAAGCTGACTAGACTCCAGGCCCAGCACAGAGCCTGACCTGGGGCTCGATCTCACGCACCGTGAGATTACAACCTGAGCCAAAATCCAGAGTCGGTCGGTCGCTTCACCACCTGAGCCCCCCAGGAGCCCCTTCCCATGGACATTTTTATACCTGACGTTTATAGGCATGTATCAGGGACCACCTTCAATTTCTGATCCCCAGATCGTGCTGGATTTTCCACTTAGAATGCTCTTGGAAATATTAGAAGTTTGGATTTGCAACTGGATGGGGGAGAACGTAGCTAAAGTAAGGCCGATTTGGGCCTGGTGTGTCCACTCGTGTGGGTCATCTTATAGCGCTTTCCAGGAGCCTTCGGGGCTCTGACCGTGGAATGACTGAAGGAGGAGGCTGGAGTCCTCAGCTGGTCCTCGGGAACTCGGGGGCGGGTTTCCGGGAGCCACACGGGTGGCTGTCATCTCACAGAGTGGTTAGTGTAAGTAGGGAGAGCAGAGGAGGGGCGACACTACCCACGGTGACGGACCGTTCATGTCTGGCTGTCCCTGTGGGGGATCAGAGGACCGAGCGTTACAGTTCTGGAGGTTTCTCCCACGTGGCAGGGGCTGGCTGACCTGCAGTGAGGTCCACGTGTTCAGGTGGGACATGGCAGATTCCTGAATCACAGGGTCAACAGCGTCGCGGCCGTGTGTCTATACCAGGACATGTCCCTGGACGTGGAGGCCAGATGGTCCTAAGTCAACATCTCAGGAACCCCAGGGAAGGGGCCTCCTGTATGGGGGACCCCCTTCTCTCTTCCGCACGCGTCTGGGGCTTTCGCATCACAGAGTGTATGCTTCCTTAGTATTTCTTTTTTTTCTCTTTTTTAATGTTTTATTTATTTTTGAGAGAGAGATGGAGTGCAAATGGGGAAGGGCAGAGAGCAAGAGGGAGACACAGAATCCAAGGCAGGCTCCAGGCTCTGAGCTGTCAGCACAGAGCCCGAGGCAGGACTGAAACCCACAAACCGTGAGATCATGACCTGAGCCAAAGTCGGACGCTTCACTGACAGAGTTTCCCAGGCACCCACTTCCTTCGGCTTTGTACCAAGCCAGAGACATTTGGAAAAAAAGAATTAACATGGTTGGCCCCGGATCTTGCATAACACTTAAAAAAATTTTTTTTAGTTTATTTATTTATTTTGGGGAGACACAGTGTGATCAGGGGAGGGACAGAGAGAGGGAAAGAGAGAGAATCCCTAGCAGGCTCTGCGCCACCAACACAGAGCCCAACGTGGGGCTCGAACCCACAAAACTGTGAGATCACGGCCTGAGCGTCAAACGCTTAGCTGCCTGAGCCACACAGGCGCCCCCGCATACATGCCGTTTATAAGAGAACTATCCTAGGTATCTTTCGAGTGTGTTCTCCTAAGAGCTCCCCCCAGGGCCAGCTGTGAGGCAGGCCCAGACCTGCGGCACCCAAAGCCAGCTGGGAGACGGCCCCTCTCTGTCTTCTGGAAATGCAAGGAATCTTACAGGGAGCTATATAGTGTCATCCCAGCGAGCCAGCGAGGATTTCAGCAAATGAGGGCTCTGTTACTTGTTTTAGATTTTTGGCTTCATGTTTTAATAAAAGGTTCGGTTACAGTTTGTAAAATATTATCGTTGAAAGGCTTGCCCGTGGCCTGAGGCCCCAGGGTGGAGATCAAGGACAGAGGAAGGCATTGGTGTGGCTGGGGCCGAAGTCCCCCAGTCCAGGCACCAGAAGGGAAGCCAGAGGCCCAGGCCCAGGGCCACTGTGTCCCAGGCAGTCTGGCCCTCTCCCACCCTTGGCTTCTTTAGCTGAGGAAAGAGGAGACTGGACCGGTTCAGGGGCTCTGAAGTCTTTTAAAGTAATAGACACCTTTCATCCAACCAGATCTCATGTCCCAAGACAAGCAGAGTGCCTGTTGGGCCGCTTACGTTGGGGTGGC